>NC_057805.1:482459851-482592351 GCF_018294505.1 Triticum aestivum
GTGGGGAGTGTTTTCGGGGCGGGCGGGGCGGCGCACCGCCGGCCGCGGGCGGCGGGGGGCTGCTGTTTGGCCGGTGGTGGCTGGCAGCTCAGGGGGGTGGAGGTTGAAGATGAACCGCAGGCCCTTGATTTCGTATCCAACGGCTACAAAATCGACTGACCAGAGATGAAAAAGTCAGTCGACCGACGTGTAGCCTCACCTTGCTAGTGCGTTCAGTTTCGACAGAAAAATTCAGTTTCGACAGCAAAATTCAGTTTCGACAGTTAAGTTCAGTTTCGACAGTTAAGTTCAATTTCGACAGTTAAATTCAGTTTCGGCAGTTAAGTTCAGAGATGAGCAGCTGATGTATTTTACATCTAGCACTTTGTGGTTATGTATTTTACGTCGTGTATTGGAGATGCTATTAGAATTCCACTCAGGTTAACGTTGTTCGTTGTCTCTCTTGTCCTGCTTCAGCCTCGGCGTCGTACAACTCACCGGAGCTGCTCCAACAACGAAACCCTCCATCACAGCGGAGCAGTACCTCGGGCTCCATCTCCAGACGCCTAAGATCTTCTTCCCCTCCTCCGACAGCCAAGTCAGCCGGAGCATCCTCACCGGCCAACCCAATCACGCTGAGATCGACATGGCTTCGCCAAAGAGGTGGTACACTTGTTGCATCTCTTTTTTACTCTACAAGTTATATATATTGTCCACTGAGCACTCGTAGTAACGGGAAATACGATTATTTTATCCTACTATAAGACAAGCAGTGAGGTACCATGCAACTTAGCTATCCGTGATGGACTCTCTTGAACGCCATCATTATTTATCTCTGTGCGTTTGAGCTGTGCATTTGTCGATGTGCCTGGGAGTTGAGCTAGTATGGCAGTGGCCTGGGTCCAAAGTAATAGAAGTAGCACAAAAACATTTTTTTAGTGTAGGATTTTCCTTGCTCAAGCCTGCCTACTAGAATCGCCAGTGCTTGAAAGGAAAAGTGAATGAAAAACATCGGAATTGAAAGTTTCCTATGGTACAACTTTTCATGAATTTGGTGCAAAGGAATGGAGCAAAGGAAAACTGTAGGATTTGTTCCTTTAGTGTCTCCTTGAAAGAAAAACCGTAGGAATTCTAATTTCCACTTCTCCTCCTTTTCATATTCCTATTCATCAAGCACAAGACTAAGAGATAGTAGCATAATAGCATAATAACCGTACATTTTCTTGTGGTTTGACTTAATCTCACCATGCTTTTTTGCATCCTGTGATCTTCCAATTGTTGTGAATCAAACACCCAGATTGGCAGAAATCCTGTGTTTTTTAAATTCTCTGTTTTGCACATGCATTCCTATCCTATTCATGTCTATTTCCTATCCCTGCATTGTTAGAATCCTCAAATTCAAACAAGCCCTTACTCAATTACTTCTGTTACAGATATGTGTCAAAGAAAACCTTGTGTGGTTTGTCCTGCTCCTGCGGCGTTGTGTTCCACCCCAGCTCAGCTGCTCCAACGACGGAAGGGTTCACCACAGCAGGGATCCGCTCTCCAGACTGTCTTTCGCCGCCTCAGACCTTCTTCCCCGCCGCCGGCAGCCACGGCAACTGCATTACCATCATCAACTGAGGAGATGACCTTGAGGACTACACGGGTCTGCAAGAGAGGTCGCACTCTTCCGTGTCTGCTTACGTTATGCGTCGCTTAATATGATGACATGCTACATTATCGTCGTGTTCACCTATTAGACTCCGAGTCAGGTCCAAACTAATGCTGAAACTTGAGTTTTTAAATGGTTGTGGGGTACATATTGGGGCAGCAATCAGTACTATCTGTCTACTATCTGGTTAATCTCCGGTGTCTACTATGAGTTTCATGTTGGGTGCAAACAAACATTAAAGGAGCCATTATCTGTATTTTTTTAACTAAAGCTATTATCTTCCTGCTATCATTGGTTTTGGGTCTATCCACAGTTTGCTACCATCACTCTGGATTTGTGCATGCACTCCTTACATAATCTCACTATGTTTTATTCCTATGCATGTCAGTTATTGTACACAATGGAACTGATCATGTAGAGCAAAAGAGACGAGCCTTGCGTGGCAATAAAATTTCATGCAGACGTCGTTCCATGGTGGGCGCAAAGGCAGCCCCCCTCCACCCATTTCGGATCGTAATCAAGAGGAAGATAACTGTTCTGAGGGGGATTCAGAAGGAGAAGACCACTCCTATTTACCCCATGAGGTCTTCGCTCTAACTTGGCATGCTGATGTTGGTAATATCATGCATATGGTACCTTGCATTGCTTACTGTATACATTAAAGATGTCATCTGCTTAGTTTAGACATGCTTTGTGTCAATGCCATCTGTTTAGTTTCTTTATCGTATATGTGAATCATGCAATGCCATCTTGTCTAGCCAGGCATCATATATGTGAATTTTGCAATGCCACCCTAGTTAGCCAGTCATCTTATATGTGAATTATATCCTGCCATCATTTTTTATTACGTGTTAAATTTGTCAAAAAATTTAGTACATTCAATTACTCTTCCTGTGCATCAGCCATTCGGCACGGTCATGGAAAAATCTGGAGTGGAAACAAGGTCTTCAGAGCAGACAATGCTATCTGACGAAGCGCATGTCTTGCTGGTTACCGATAGCTCCTCAGAGGAGGATTCAGAGACAGATGACCAGTCATATTCCCCCCCCCCCGAGGTGCATGCCCTAACTTGGCAGGGTTATGTTGCTCATATCGTGTGTATGGTATCTTGCATTGCTATGTCATTTGCTTAGTTTAGACATGCTTTGTGTGAATGCCACCTGTTTAGTGTCTAATTACCATATATGTGAATTATGCAATGCCATCTTGTTGCAAGACATTATATATGTGAATTATGCAATGTTATCTTGTTGCAAGGCATTATGTATGTGAATTATGCAATGCCATGCTGTTTAGGCAAGCGTCATATATGTGAATTATATCACGCCGTCCTTTTTTTGTATTTCTCATTGCTTTTGTCGACAATGTTTGTATATTCAACTGCTCTTCCTGTGCATCAGCCATTTGAATTGGTGATGGAGAAATCTGGAGTGAAAACAAGGTCTTCAGAGCAGACAATGCTACCTGCTGAAGCAGATATCTTGCTGGTTACAGATAGCTCTTCAGAGGAGGATTCAGAGGCAGATGACCAGTCCTATTATCCCCCTAAGGTGTATGCTCAAACTTGGCAGGGTTATATTACTCATATAATGCATATGTTGTATTGCAATGCTTAGTTTTTACATCATATACACAATATTGAATGCCATCTCCTTAGTTGACACATCATATATGCGATTGCCCTCTGCTCACTTCCTTAGTATATAAATCATATATTTGAATTATGTCATGCCATGATGTTTACATAGACAGCATGTATCTGAATTATGGCATGCCAACCCATTTTCTAAAGACATAATATAGTTATATCATCTCATCATGTTTACATAGTCATCATATTTTAAATTATGTCATTCTATCCGTGAATTATATCATGCCATCATGTTTCCATCGACGGCATGTTTGTGATTTATGGCATGCCAACCACTTTAATAGACACATCATATAGTTATACCATGTCATCATGTTTACATAGTCATCATATTTTGAAGTATGTCATTATATCCTGTTTAGTTAGCCATCATACATGTGAAATTGTGTCATGCTATCCTATTTAATTAGCCATCATATATGTGAAATTATGTCCTTCTATTCTGTTTGCTTAGACAACATAAATGTGAATTATTTCATGCCCTGTTTTCTTCCCTACTATCCATTGCACCTGTCTATCTTACAATGTCTGTACATTCAATTACTTTTCTTGTTTATCAGCCATTTCAATTGGAGGGAGTGATGGCAGTATCTGTGGGAGTAAAAACACGGTCTTCAGAAAAGATCGTGCTACCTGTGAATGCAGATAGAACCACGGTTGTACTTGCCCAAGAACCAGCCCCACCACACATAACCCACACTCATGCAGATTGTACCCCTACCCAGTTGGACAGAGAACCAGCTACACCCCTTCTAACCCCAACCCCAGCAGATAGACACCCAGTTCCCGTTGACACAGCACCGTCTCCACCACAGAGCACCCAAACACGAGCAGTTAGTAAGGCAACTGCAGTGCCCAAATCACGAGGACCACCACTCCGAACCCGAAGTCAACGCTTAAAGCAGAAGAAGAATTGTTCTAAGGTCAGGTTCCGTAGCTATGGTTCATACTACTTTGCTCTTGCATCACTGTATTTACTGATACCAACTAATTTCAAATTTGAAGGATGCAATTGAAACTCCAATGGCGCAACAGATATGTTTTAAACCTATTTCTTCAACGTGTTTGGCTGTTTGCTATTGTAACTTGCTCTATGTTGATTTCAGTTTCAATTGAATAAACAGTTATGTTCTCATGCCATGCACATTACAAGTGTTGTTATTGTTGTGTAGTTTCCCACACTTATATTCTGTCTATGCTGCTTTGTCTTAAATAGATATGATTCGAACTGTATCTATCTTGATTTGGCAACATAAACTAGAATGATATAGACCATACAGTGACCATACTACATAGATATATGTTTGTTTCATGCTGTTATCCTGTCCACCTTACTACTGAACTGGTTTACCAAAATGAGTTTCATATACTACATTGTAAACCTGAGATGTGTTTGTTTGTTTCTCTTTTAGAACGCGGATAAAATATTGGAGAAGAGTACCCTGTTATGCAATGGTAAAGGAAGTAATGCAGATAAGGTTCAAGATAGTGAGACATCCCTGTTGGTCTCCAAGAAAGCTGATAAAAACTATATTGAAGACACTGAGACAACCCCAAAGTCCTGTCTTGATGTAGTGTTCGAGTTACTGGCTACCACTGCTGGCACCAGCTCTTCGAACTTGTTGCCTGAATCAGTTCGGCTTCTTGAGTCTCAACTTCAGGTTGAAAGACATCGATCAGATGTTATGCGACAGGAAGCCGAAGGACTGAGGAAGTCCCTGCAGAATTCAGATGCATACTTTCTGGTGCAACAGCAAGCGCTGGAGGACTTAAGCGCCAAACAAGAGAAAGTTAATAAGCTTGCTAAGCATCTTGCCAGCATTATGGGTACCCAGGATATTGTTTCTTGAGCTCTTCTGAAGTGGTTTCAGTTCTGGACTTGTTTTGCTGCGGCGTTTATATGCTGCTGTGTTCCCTATATTTGCACTGGTGGCGAACTTTGATGCCCAGTGGATGTAATATGTGTAATAGCCGTGATAGCCTAGTGTAAGTTGCTTGCTTATTTATTTCCTTGTTGTCTTATTTATTTGTTTGCTTGTAGTCAGTGCAGTTCTTTTTCTGCGGTTTGCTAGTGGCTGCAATAACCTATTTTTTAAAACTAGGCCACAATAACCATGGGCTAATATTTACTGTAGTGACACTGGGCCTCCTACGGGCCGTAGAAACAGTGGGCCTTCTACGGGCCGTAGAAACAGTGGGCCTTCTACGGGCCGTATAAACAGTGGGCCTTCTACGGGCCGTAGAAACAGTGGGCCTTCTTCGGGCCGTAGAAACAATGGGCCTTCTACGGGCCGTAGAAACAATGGGCCTTCTACGGGCCGTATCATCAATGGGCCTTATATGGGCCGTATGATCGATTGGCCAAACATGGGCCAAACAGACTGCATTCTGGTCGTAAACGGGCTAGAGTTGGAATCGTCCGTTCATGGGCCGACCATAACGGGCCATCGTTAATAGGCCGTATTTGATGATGCTATGAAAACGGCCCAACGTATTAACGGACCACAAACGGGCCGACTGTAACCACGGGCTGAATTTGGCCCACAAGCAGAAAATGACAGTAACGGGCCGTAAGTAAACGAATGCTGGAAAATAGCCCAAGAATAAATGGGCTCTAAGAAGGCCGAAAGATAACATGGGCTGGAAACGGCCCAACGGAATAACGGGCCTTTAATGGGTATAAAGTGATACACTGTTCTTTATGGGCCAGTTTCACCACGGGCCGTTAATGGGTGTAAAGTGATACACTGTTCATTACGGGCCAGTTTCACCACGGGCCGTTAATAGGCCAAGAGTTACATAGGGCCTCATTGAGCCGAAAGACGTCATGGGCCATACATGGGCCAGAAGTGAAAACGGGCTGGAATCATATTGGATGGCCCAGATGACGCTACTGGGCCTAATTCGAATAGGGCGTAACGGGCCTTGGGTTAGCTGGCTGTAAATGGGCTGTATGCGAACAGGCCGTTAACAGGCTTTCCATGGGCCGGCCCGCCACCTTTTGACCAAGTCAAACATGCCGGCCTTTTCACGGGAATGGGCCTCTGTTGGGCCGTGCCACGTGTCGACGTATCATAGGCGCCTTCTGTCCAATGAGCGGATGACATCTGTCCCAGCGATGAGCCGACACGTGTTTCCTCCAGCCAATGATGATTTTACACGTGGAAAATTCCCATTGGTCGGGGCTGTTAACGGGTTATTGGATCCAAAACCCGACCCGATAGCTTAACGGCGTTCCGTTACGGTGGATGCCACGTGTCGGTCACCCTTGACGAAAGCACTTCTGCGACGCGCGATTTATCGTCATGGAAGTGGACACTTCCGTGATGATAATTTTGATAATGTCATGGAACACTTCTACGACAGCACAGGTATGACTATCTTGATTCTGTCATAAATTTGTCATGGATGTACATGCATCATAGAAAACGTGACCTACTGTGACAAACACGTATCATCACCGAAGTGTCTTTTTTTTGTAGTGACGGTAGTAGACGTTTTGCGGTAACGATGCGGCGTGAATATTATAAAATACTCGGAGCGTGATAAAATCATGAGTTTTTTACACGACGTGGGCACATGTGCTGTAGGATTGATGGTAATTTGTCATAATTGTTCATGATGGAGTAGTATCTGAACAATTCCCTCTACGCGGATTGCTCTTCGCGTGTCTACGACTGTGGCCGGCGGCCTCCGGGGGCTAGCATGCCGCCAAATCTTGCGTAGGCGGCCTCTCACAAGTCTGGAAGTGTTGTGGCGGGTGCAAACGCCCGGCACGCGTCTCCGGGGTGTGCCCCCCCTCACGGACGGCGCCGCCGCCGGCACCTGGAGGGGGGAAACAGACGCGTCGGGTCTACACGGAGGGGATCTTGCTGTAGGTCTGGCCCGGATGTTGCTCCAAAGTGTTCCTATGGGCTGACCTAACACAACCGGGTGGATAGGTCCACTGCTCAAAGCCCGTCCGTGCAAAGATCCCGTGGTCAAACGCTACAAGGTTAGGCGGGACGGGGGCCCTGGGGGGGCGGGGTAGCAATGCCACCCGAGCGTCGCACCGGGCCCTCATACATGCGGGGTGGTGTGGTGGCATGTCCGAAGAGGCGGCACGCGTCTCCGGGGTGTGCCCCCCCTCACGAACTGCGATGACACGGTAGTAGACGTTCTGCGGTAACGATGCGGCATGAATATTATTAAATACTCAGAGCGCGATAAAATCATGAGTTTTTTACACGACGTGGGCACATGTGCTGTAGGACTGATGGTAATGTTTCATAATTGTTCGTGATGGAGTAGTATCTGAACAATTCCCTCTACGTGGATTGCTCTTCGCGTGTCTACGACTGTGGCCGGCGGCCTCCGGGGGCTAGCATGCCGCCAAATCTTGCGTAGGCGGCCTCTCACAAGTCTAGAAGTGTTGTGGAGGGTGCAAACGCCCGGCACGCGTCTCCGGGGTGTGCCCCCCTCACGGACGGCGCCGCCGCCGGCACCTGGAGGGGGGAAACGGACGCGTCGGGTCTACACGGAGGGGATCTTGCTGTGGGTCTGGCACGGATGTTGCTTCAAAGTGTTCCTATGGGCTGACCTAACACAACCGGGTGGATAGGTCCACTGCTCAAAGCCCGTCCGGGCAAAGTCAAAGGGTTAGATCCCGTGGTCAAACGCTACAGGGTTAGGCGGGACGGGGGCCCTGGGGGGTAGCAATGCCACCCGAGCGTCGCACCGGGCCCTCATACATGCGGGGTGATGTGGTGGCATGTCCGAAGAAGCGGCACGCGTCTCCGGGGTGTGCCCCCCTCACGGACGGCGATGACACGGTAGTAGACGTTCTGCGGTATGCGGCGTGAATATTATTAAATACTCGGAGCGCGATAAAATCATGAGTTTTTTACACGACGTGGGCACATGTGCTGTAGGACTGATGGTAATTTTTCATAATTGTTCGTGATGGAGTAGTATCTGAACAATTCCCTCTACGCGGATTGCTCTTCGCGTGTCTACGACTGTGGCCGGCGGCCTCCGGGGGCTAGCATGCTGCCAAATCTTGCGTAAGCGGCCTCTCACAAGTCTGGAAGTGTTGTGGCGGGTGCAAACGCCCAGCACGCGTCTCCGAGGTGTGCCCCCCTCACGGACGGCGCCGCCGCCGGCACCTGGAGGGGGGAAACAGACGCGTCGGGTCTACACGGAGGGGATCTTGCTGTGTGTCTGGCCCGAATGTTGCTCCAAAGTGTTCCTATGGGCTGACCTAACACAACCGGGTGGATAGGTCAACTGCTCAAAGCCCGTCCGTGCAAAGTCAAAGGGCTAGATCCCGTGGTCAAACGCTACAGGGTTAGGCGGGACGGCGGCCCTGGGGGGTAGCAATGCCACCCGAGCGTCGCACCGGGCCCTCATACATGCGGGGTGGTGTGGTGGCATGTCCGAAGAGGCGGCACGCGTCTCCGGGGTTTGGCCCCCTCCAAGTGACGGCGGCACTGCCTTGCGTGCAGGGGGCACACCGCGGAGCCCCAAGACAGGCGTCTACGCATGCCTGAACACTTCCACATATGCATTGGGACCCGTGTGCGATGTTTCGGTGACATAGCTACACCCTGAATCCCCCCCCCCAACCAGAATTCCCTCCATGTCAACCGTTTCCCCCCTCCGTGACACGGCGATAGCGACGTTCGTAACGGGGGGCAATCGATATACCATCGGGGTATTTTTTTAGATAAGGCATAATTATCTTATGCAAAAACAAAAACTAAAATAAAGTAAAAATAACAAAATAAAGTAAAAATAAAAAATAAAGTAAAATAAATTTATGCCGACGGCAAGGCCGTCGGCATATCTGTGCACACACGGAGGTGCACTCCCACGGATCGATGATGTGGCATGGCACACAGATCGATGACGTGGCAGAGGGGCCTATGTCGACGGCTATGTCGTAGGCATACCTTTGCTAATGATAGTATAAAGCAAAATTAAAAATAAAACTAAATAAACATATACCGACGGCAAGGCTGTCGGCATAGCTGCGCACACAGATCGATGACGTGGCAGAGGGGCATGGGCCAGGTCTATGCCGACGGCTATGCCGTAGGCATACCTCTGCCATGGATATGCCGACGGCCGCCGTTATCCCCCGTCGGCGTAGTTTCAACGCCGTCAAACAGTCAGCGCTGACCGGGTAGGTGGCTACGGGCTATGCCGACGGCCGCGCCTATGCCGACGGGCCCCGTAGGCCTATCTCGAGTGGTCCCGACGGCCTCGTCTATGCCGACGGCCCCGTCGGCATAGGTCCATCTATGCCGACGGGGGCCGTCGGCATAGATGAGGCCGTCGGCGCAAGCAGTTATTCTGGTAGTGTAAAAGCATCCAGAGTTGGACATTCAACTCTCAATAGTCAATACCACATAATTTATGCCCATGAGAGGCAGGTCCAAGTTGTTTTTGACCATTCTGGAATGGTTTCATGCCGACATATGTGTGGATCATCGACGCATCATGCACAGGCAAGGGATCTCTCCCCTTTTCAGAAGAAAAACTATGTGGATTCTAGGCAGCATAAGAATAGATTAAATAACTTCATTCCACCATGCTACACATGTTAGTCTATTAATTCCTCTTTTCTCCGCCAACTCCGATAGAAAAAATGAGGTAAATTTTCATTTTTAATATCAACCGATTTAATTTTACAAATTTCATTGCGAGGCAGTAGGAAGTTGAGTGCCAGCGGCATGCAAAAGGATGATCATGTCAGATTGCATCCCTTTTGAATTTATTTTCTTCTGTTAGATAACGTGGCATTAGGGTGACAAACATTAACTGCATCAAGGATGAACATTGCCAATTAAGAGGTCAACATTCGGTGGTTTCCTGTTTTAGAGTTTAAAGATAAAAGTTGCCCTGCGATCAATTGTTAGTGATGGAAACATCTCCTTTTCTAGTACACAATCTTCTGGCCGTACAATAAGGATAAGTGAGTGACTCAGCTTACAGCTCGTGGATAACTTAAAATACCATCAGTGGTAATAGAAGTAAGGGAGTCATCATGTCATAGTGTTACCAGAAACAACATGAAGTTTTTCAGATTTGATAACTTTCAAGTGTTCCAACAAGTTGTCCTGGGCCACTTGCCGGCCTCATTATAGAAATTCTTTCAAAATAAAGACTTGATATGATCAGCTGATTGCTCCATTGTTTAAACCTAGCGATTAAAAAGAAGATGGGTGGTCCTTCCCCGCCGGCCCGGGATGCCGACAACGCTTCCGGCGCTGCTCTTCTTCTTGTAAACAACATCGAGATCTATCCCCGGCACTCCACCTCCATCCCAGGTGAAACCCCCAAATCCCTTGGATTTGGCGGCAATGACTCTATGACATCTTTTCTTTTTCTGAAGGCGCCTCCTTGGGACGGTGGTGTGGTGGTCGGGGCTTCGCGCGGGTGGTGGTCTGCCGATGATGCATCAGGGGTGGTCCTACTTGGCATCTTGAGGTGGGCTTCTTGGTGCTTGTCGGAGGAGGCCATGATGTATGGGGTGTGCTCTATGATGTGAGGTAGCCGTCCCTGCCATCCTCTCCCTGGCAACATGTTCGTCCTGCCCATGTGTACTCGTAGGTGAGCTAGTCTGTATGTCGATGGCTCGGCGTCCTATGATCCAGGACGAGAGTCTAGGGGACCTTTAACACATAGTTGTTCACAAGTACTTGCGGTGGGATTGATTCACAGATGTTTGGTAGTTAGCAATTGTATTTCGAGTCATACAATTGTGAATGGTTTGTCTGATTTGGTCTTTATGTGTATTTGGGGTCAACGTGTCTTACTAGAGGCCGCTACCGGTTACTGGTCGAGTAGGTGTGCTCGGGCTATGTCCAAGAATATGTGGACGTTTGGGGCTACAGTCTTAAGTGGCTTGGAATAGAGTTTGTATGTGATCCATCTTTTATTGCGTTTATAGTGCTAATGGGCATCTAAGGTAGCCCGTTAGGAGGTCCACATAAGTGAGGGATGGGCAACATTAGGGTTAGCCTGAATGCTGGTGTGAGAAACAAATCCTAGACGCCGCACTCCCTCCATCCAGATCGTGCCTTCGGAGCTAGCACCCCGGTGTGTGATCTTCCAGTCCTCATACTTGTGTATATACCTTGGAGGCGATGCACCTACAACACTTGGACTGATCGTTCATGAGATCTACAAGGAGATGTACGTGTGATTGTGAGACGGAGTAGTACGACTACATTGGCATCGACACGCGACATTGGCCGTCTTTTGATGCACTATGAGTAGATGGTAATTCATGGCTCCATGGTCGATTATTTGCAGAGTTCCAGGGATAAACGCGGTACAAATTTTTGATTTATGCCAGTGTAGCCTACCCGTTATCCAACAAAGCCATCGATGTCATCACGCTGGTGTACCATGCAAACCCTAGCCTCACCGTCTGTCGCCATAATAACCATTAGTATGGTGATCAACACATAAAAATGCACTCTAGTAGAGTCATCATATGTGTCGCTATCATTGTATATTATCTATCTTATGGAGCTTGCACTCTAGTGGAGGCCTCGTTTAGAGCTCTCTTCAAACCAAATTGTCGTAGCACGAGTGAGTTTCATCTTCTTTCTTCTCGCGCCACAACTGGGATTTGTAGCTTCGTGCGCCTGAACATGCCCCACCATGCACAAAGCATCACCGGCGAGGTGGCGACGTGACCGCCAACCCCCCACCCCATTAATGGGGTGCCCTCTCCCTCGTACATCCGAGGGGGCCCATTGGATGGCCGCCATGTGGCATCAACTATCGCTGAGCCGCCCGCCATCCCTGACTATAAAAGCTTACCGGCAACGTGTCACCATAACCTAAACCTAGCCTCCTCCACCTTCCCTAGCAGCCGCCACCACCTCCTCCCCAATATTCCTCGTTGCGACAATGTCACAGCGTCGAGAAGCCCAGTATTGGCTGAATATGCCAGTGACGTGGATCTGCCAAGGCAGACCCCTTACACCGAAGGTGTGACCACGCCCCGCAGGCTGCGGCAATCACCAGATCCTCCTCTTGTTGCGGCTCCCACGCCTCACTAATGATGGGTGTAGGGATCTGGCGGCTCCCGTCGCAACGGTCGTGGTGAATCTGGCGCCAAGGGTGCCACCGTCCCCATCAATGTTGTCGCAACCCACATTGGTCCCATCATCCCATTCGTCCTTGATGAGGCCCATCTCGAGCCCGAGGACCCAGTCGGGCTCATGCTGAAAGCTCTCCGCCCTCGAAGTAGACGCCGCCCTCTGCGAAGAGGAGCGCCTCGCTGAACGCTTCGGCTCTGCAACCACTAACGAGAAGGAGCGGTGGAAGCTCGCGTGCTTGGCGCTCATCGCATGGAGGAGGAGAAGGAGGACGAGGACGACAACTTTACCTACCTCGATGAGTTGTCAGACAAGGATGATGCTGCGACAAGGACTAAATGGCGGCAACATCAGAGTAGTGGTAGTAGCAGTAGCTAGCAATTTCGAATAGTGACATTCCATATTCTGACATTCTTGCTTAACGTTATTTTAGGTTATAAAATATATATAATGCCGCGAGTTTTGATCACTAAAATAGTTGCTAATTAAGTTATCGTGCTGATACATATGTTTGGTTACATTAAATGTTGCTTAAATTGCCCTTACAATTTGAAGCAACTGGAAAATAAAACAAATAAAAATAAAGTTATGGAGGATGCAGTTTGACGATTATGTGGTTGCCCAGATGTCCGACATCCTCCAAGAAATTATGAAGTATGCTTCATATGGTGGATGGTGACTCTAGTTTTGACGACTCTACTAGTGTTGCTCAACAGCTGCAAGTAATATGTCAACATGAATACATGATACCACAAGAACTCAAGGAAGAGTGTGGCAAATAAGTTTAGTTAGGGATTGCTTTCACATTAAACTATTAAAAGACAACACTTCGGGAAATGAAACATGATTTTTTATGTACATCAACAAATGTTCTAACTTCGTGCAAAATTTCACCTTGAAAAAGCATCCACGGAGGCCTGTAACAAAAATGTTCAAGACTCAAAAAGGCACATTTTGAAGCACTAATTTTTGCTTTTTGGCACACACCTCCGCGGATGTTTTATCGTGGTGAAAATTTGCAGGTTGTTAGAACACTTTGTTGATGTTCATCCAACTGAAAGAATCAGATTTTATATATCTATTACTTTTTTTAAGTTTACTGTTCATGCGGGTACATTTGTACTCGAGATTAGAGTAACACTTTCGAACAGTTCGTAAGATACTGCAACTGGCTAGTATGATAGCGCTTGCCCTCGAGCACACATGCTAAGTGGTCCTTGACTTGATATCACCTTCTAAAGAGTGGGTGTAATCCAAACGGGAATTGGCATATCCGACCAAGGATGACTGTGAGACCACACATCGACAGTCTTGTGCATGCTTACTCATGAAATTCGCTGTTAAATCACTACTTCCCTCAACTGCTCCTTGGTTGGAATGGTTAGACCTTCAACACCATAATGCCCTCATAGCACCCTCTTACAACAACTCCTTTCTCTGCCAAGTAATCAACAACCAGATGCCAACACTCCACAAAATCTCCTTCGTCCTCACAAATAATGGATCCTCCACCTACTTCTGGTTGGACTCTTGGCTGACACCGCAACCACTAGCTTTGATCTATCCCTACTTGTTCTCTCACTCCACTAGACCACATATTAGAGTAGCAAACATTTTGCGCTATGGTTTAGCCTCTGACATGCAAGTAAGTCTAAGCATTGCTGTCACACAAGAATCGGATGTTGTATTGTTGGTTTTGCAGGATTTCTTGCCATCGCCACAACAAGACGATTGCTTCCTGATTGGGGGCAAGGGCTTCTCTACAAAGCAAGCTTATGACACCATTCTTCGCGAGGAAGACATCGATATCAATGCAGCTACAATTTGGACCTCTAGGGTTCCAAACAAGATCAAAGTCTTCGCATGGCTCCTCTTTCATGGACTGATATCACTTTCTCCTCTTCGCATCCCTCCTTTAGTGCCTGATATCACTTTCTCCTTAATAATTCTAGTAAAGAGATGGTGTAATCCAAATGGGAATTGGCGTATCCGACCAAGGATGACGGTGAGGCCACACGGCGGTAGGCTTGTGTAGGCTTTCGCTGTCGAAGTCCCAAATGCCATGGTCCCTCCGCGCGATGGGAAGACTGGTCTGCTGACAGTCGTCGACCAGATAGGCGCAGTTCCGCTTCAGCATGGGGTAACGCGCGACGGGAAGCCATATGGGCGAGTTGCGCCCAAGGAACATAGCACTGTCCACCACGCCTTTCGGCCTCTCTAGCCTTCTCCCGTTGAAACCAATCGTATCGATCGAGATGCCGGTGGTGATGGCGTTGATGCGACGTCTGTCACGCCCGTCTGAGCTCTTCTCTTTCCCGTCCTCCGGAAACTCCACGGACCTGAACAAGCTTCTCGTCACCAGCAAGACGCTGCGGCCGCACGGCGTGGGGATGAGATAGGGGCTGTGCATAGGGACGAGATTTCCCATCGTGGTCGCCACGCGCCACGTCACCGGGGACGGACCACTCAGATCCAAAGCGTGCAGGCTGCCGGCGGAGCGTAGCACGTAAAACAAGCCACTTTTCTTGTCGTCTTGAACGACAGTGGGGAAGCCAGGGTAGACCCATCTGAGTTGAGGGAGAGGAGTCCAGCGCTCGTCGCCTGGAATAGCGAAGGAGAGCTCCCCATGCGGCATGTGCACGAGCAGGACGGTGCAGGCCGCCGCGCCCCCTGCGGCGCCGGAGATAGCCACCCTGCTTTACATCCAGCCTCTCGCCTTGTGCGCCGTCACGTGCTGCATGTTGTCGGGCTCGCCTCCCCACGCGTGGTCGACGTCGTACACAGTGTTCCCCTCGCCGTCCAGGAAGCTGCTCTTGACGCGCTCGAGGGCCGTGATCGGCGGAAGCGCGGCCCGGGCGCCGGTCACGGGGTTGAGGAGGTAAGGGTTGGCCGCCTCGTCGGTGGTGAACACCAACCCGTGCGCCGAGCCGATGACGCTGTGGAGCGGCGGTAGGCGGAAGGTGGCGTTGGTGGACAAGGAGTAGAGCACGGCAGCGTCGGCGTCCCCGGCGGCGTAGAGCAGGCAGGGCGGCTGGTTCGGCGTGGGGAGGCGGAGGCGGCGGAACGTGGCGCAGGCGGAGCGCCAGGCAGAGCAGACGGCTCCCGAACGGACCACGTCGGCGACCTCCATGGCCCCCCATGGCGATGAGCAGGAGATCTTCCGGCAGCCCCGACCAGTCTGCTGATCCCATCGTAGACTGGGATTATGTGCTGCGAATCTAGGGCAGTTTGGCAATATCAAGACCTTGCGAACAAGACTATGCGCTCTCTGTTAGGAATAAACCGTATGTGCGTGTGTGTTCCGGATGGCGCGTGAGTCTGTGCTCGCGTTCGTTTCCACGGTGCAGTTCTAGTTTGGGTTGAGTCCGTGTCAGGCCCAGTGGCGGACTTAGAAAGTATTTGGAGTGGGGGCAAACTAATTGAGTGGGGCCATATTCTATAGAAATTCAAAGAATTTAAGCATATTTTTTCCAAAAACACAAGCAAGTCTTGCTGAAATTTCAAATTTTCAGTGGTGCCTGGGCCCCCACTCACCATAACGTGGGTTTGCCCCTGGTCAGGCCGGTTTGTTGCCAGGCATGTGATCGTGAGGCGAACGCGTTCGTGTGGAGCGGAAGCGTAGGCGCTGCGTTTCTGTTAGCTAAAAAGCTGGCTGATCTCGTGTTTGTTACGAGATGTGTGGTGCGTCCAGGTTGTTGGCGTTTTTGTAGCACCGGTGACGTGCGTCTGCCTATATAGATCTATGTAGCTCGTGATTTGTTTACAGTTTGAGCTGGAGAAAAACGCTGTTTGGCAGCGAGGCGTTCGTCGCCGCAAAACACCTGTGCGTTTACGTCTTCTTCTACTTACTACTTATGTCCCTGAAAACCAGTTTGTGCTATCTAGGGTTAGACCCCAACACTCTCGGCCCCTCGTCTCTTTCGATCGGGTGCAGTGCAGGCCGGCGGAATAAATATACGTGTTCTGGCCGTGGTTTTTGGGACCCATGAACAGCGACTTGTTGGAGTGAAGGGTTATGCCACGTGTTCCCACTGGAAAAAGGAAAAACCCGTACGCGTCAGGGAAAATCCTGCGTGGTCCTTTCCTCCCACGACACGCAACTTCCTCTCGAAAATTTTACCAAACGATAGTCACGAAATAACAGCGTCCTGATGTTTTTACACTAAAGTTGACATGCAAAAAAACCCTATAAACAGCTAAAAATACTATAAATTTAAAATTTGTCATCCAAGCAGAAAATTCCATACTTCACAATTAAAGTTGTCAACCTTTTGTAACTAAACTTGCCATCAAAAATTTGATTAAATAGTGTGCCATAAGTTTCAAAAAAAAAACTTGCCATAAAAAATCGTCAGAGCGAAATTGCTTCGTGTCACATGTGTGACACTTATGAGGGTCCAAATTTATCCTCTCATCGTCTGAGTCTTGTTTTCTCCCTCCTTGCGGCTAGGATTGCCACGGCCGTCGCCGCTGGCATCGTAGAAGCGCAGCAGTCTACGCCTCTGGCAGTGGTCTCATGGATAACGTTACGTCTTGCCTCTATTACGATGGTGCAGTTTCCTTCGGTGGCCAGGCGAAGATGTAAGGAAAGAAGGCGGGCATGGAGAAGGCGGCGCGCTTGGTGCGGCTTGACCACGTCCACGTCATCCCCGCCTAGCCAATTATCTCGGCTTCGGCGGCAGAAGGCCGCATCCATCGACCACCTCGAGCGGGATCTTGCCGTGGCGGCGAACCTGTGGGGTATGCTGTTTAGTACCAACTCTTCATTCTCAACATCCCGCTGCGTCTGTTGCTCATATTTTCTCTAGATACCTATGTGAAAAAGGATTTCTTCTAGATTTGCTCGTTATGGTTCTCCGAATAAAATATGTTGATGATATTGTAGTTTTTGTGCTCTTGTTCTTTATAAGAAAATCATTGTACAAGTGGCACCATAGTTAGATGCAGATCTACGAAGGCATGGCTTCCAAGTTTCATATAGATGTTTTGTTCTCTTTTCCGTTCCTAAATAATGGTACATTGTTAACCGCAGGTACTGACATCTATTTTATTGTATTTTTGCTTTAGAAGAGAGTAAGGAGCAAAACGGATTCATCCTATTTCCAATATGTTGAAGAGAGTTCCAAATATCTATCAGATACCCCTTTCGTAAAGAAATATAGGAGCGTTTAGATCACTAAGTACTAACTATCTGTGGAAAAACTCTTAGCATGCACCATCTAAACTTATTTGTTTGCTAAGCCGCGGAAACCAGGTTCAAGGAGTTGCAAGAAAGGAGAACTACCTAAGAGGGAAAGTAGTGGCTGAACCCCAGCTCGGTGCACCCACGCGAGAAAACACAGCAAAACATTTTGAGAAAAATCTAAAACTTTGTGAGACTTATTATGAACAAATGTTATGGATGCTTGCAAAGTTTGGTGGTCTGTACATTATTTGACCACCTAAATTTGCAAGCATCCATAACATTTGTTAATAATCATTCGCACAAAGCTTCGGATTGTTTGAAAATACTTTTGCTATGTTTTTTCTGCGTGGGTGCATTGAGATGGGCTGTAGAAAAACCACTCCTACCTAAAATCATGTACTAATTACTAACACCTGACAGCAATCAGGTTGGTTCAGAATCAGTTATGGAAAAGAACCAATGGAAATTATGCTCACCCTGCAAATGGAAGGTGATATAGCTGACGCTTGCAGCACCATCTTCTCCCTGGTGAGACCGGGGAAGCGGTTGAGGCCGATGCGGTACATGTAGACTCTGTTGTTGACAACAACGTTGTGTCCATCAACGAGACGGAAATGAAATTCACTCAAGAAAAAGGGGATAAATAGATTTAGTGTGCGAGTAAAACTAGGATAGATAGATTATTTGTATTACGTCTAGTTGGCTTTCACTGAATGGGTTGATTTTTGTCTTGCACTGACTGAACAAGTACCCATGCAGTTTTAGAATCTTAACTTCTATTGCATTAAGAGAGCAGGGTGTCACCCTGCTGGCTTGGCTCTCTCGGTGGGAGCTAGCCCACCCGGGTTCAAGTCCGGAGGTGACCTGGGTCCTGGATGGTCTCATTTTTTTAACTTCTACTAGCACAAATACCCGTGCGTTGCAACGTGAGACATTGTTACACGTCTCATGCCTCCATTTATTTCCCTCCTTCCTCGTCTCAGTCTGCCACATGCCCGTATGTTGCAGCGGGATAAAAATTCCTTGCACTCCTATGGTTTTACTATGTTTCTTTTATACAAAATGGCCAATTTGATTGATGAGATCCCAACAGGTCATCGACACTTTTTCTTATGCTCAAGAGCGCTTCATATATTAACCGGTCTGACTATGTTAACAAGGAGTATTAAACATCAAACATGCTTAGCCATGATGGTTATTGCTGCTGAGCGCCTTAGAGGAGGTACTGAGTTCGATTCCCCTTAACAATGTAGCTATGCACTATCGAAACAGATGAAAAATCTGTCGATGCACGTGAGTCACACATCTCTAAACATCTCAGTTCACGTCCAAGATGCGACCCTATCCTAAAGGAACACGAAGGTCCCACCAAGGATAGAAGCGTATCTTGAAGACGCTTTTGCAAGGTGGATATCGTTACATCAACATTACATATTATTTGGGGATACATACAAGGCATATAAATGCTGCAAGAATACATCAATACATCATACATAAGATCAACATCCGACTACGGATGAAACATAACAGAAACTCAAACGACATCCACCCTGCTAGCCCAGGCTGCCGACCTGGAACCTATCCCCTGATCGAAGAAGAAGCATAAGAAGAACTCCAAAACAAGTAAACATCGCTCTCGCGTCATGATCATCGCACAACCTGTACCTGCAACTGGTGGTGTAGTAATCTGTGAGCCACGAGGACTCAGCAATCCCATTACCATGGGTATCAAGACTAGCAAAGCTTAAGGGGAAAGGAAAGGATAAGGTGGTGAGGTTGCAGCAGCGACTAAGCATGATATGGTGGCTAACTTACGCAAGAGAGAGCGAGAAGAGAAGCAAAGGAACGGTCGTGAACTAGCAATGATCAAGAAGTGATCCTGAACTCCTACTTACGTCAAACATAACCCAGAAACCGTGTTCACTTCCCGGACTCCGCCGAGAAGAGACCATCACGGCTACACACGCGGTTGATGCGTTTTAATTAAGGTCAAGTGTCAAGTTCTCTATAACCGGATATTAACAAATTCCCATCTGCCACATAACCGTGGGCACGGCTTTCGAAAGATAATACCCTGCAGGGGTGTCCCAACTTAGCCCATTATAAGCTCTCACGGTCAACGAAGGATATTCCTTCTCCCGGGAAAACCCGATCAGTCTCGGAATCCCGGTTACAGGACATTTCGACAATGGTAAAACAAAACCAGCAAAACCGCCCGATGCGCCGACATCCCGATAGGAGCTGCACATATCTCGTTCTCAGGGCAACACCGGATGAGACATCCTACGAGTAAAACCAGACCTCGAGTTTCCACGAGGTGGCCCCGCAGTCTACTCGGTTCGGGCCAACACTTAGAGAAGCACTGGCCCGGGGGGTTAAAATAAGATGACCCTCGAGAGAGCGACTCCCTAGGGAAAAGAAATAGGCTGGACAAATGGTAAAACCAAGGTTGGGCCTTGCTGGAAGAGTTTTATTCAAAGCGAACTGTCAAGGGGGTCCCATAAATCACCCAACCACGTGAGGGACGCAAAATCAAGGAACATAACACCGGTATGACAGAAACTAGGGCGGCAAGAGTGGAACAAAACACCAGGCATAAGGCCGAGCCTTCCACCCTTTGCCAAATATATAGATGCATTAATAATATAAGAGATATTGTGATATCCCAACATAAACACAATCCAACATGGAGCAATCTTCATCTTCACCTGCAACTAGCAACGCTATAAGAGGGGCTGAGCAAAGCGGTAACATAGCCAAACAATGGTTTGCTAGGAAGGGTGACAAAGGTTAGAGGTTCATGGCAATTTGGGAGGCTTGAGGAACAAGTGAATAGGTAGCGCAGCAAAGCGATAGAACGAAGCAACTAGCATAGCAATGATAGTAATGAGCTCCAAGGTGACGGTCATCTTGCCTGAAATCCCGCTAGGAAGAAGAACGAATCCATGAAGAAGATGAAGCCACGAAGACGAACGAATCCTCACGATCGCAACGACACGGGAACTATCGAGAAGAAGCACACAACAAGGTAAACACACCACACATGAACAAGGCATGATGCTCAACCAAGAATAATGCATGACAAGACTATATGAAGCTACTCATGACAAAAGATGATGCATACAAGAACAACACATCAAGGCAAGTTTAAATGAGGCCGGAAACAACATATAACAATTCCGGTAAGTCCTCATATGCAAATTTCGAAATTGGTCCAGAACTGAATAAACCTTATATTCAAGTTGTTAAACAGCAAGTTAAAGAGCACCATGATGATCTACACGAAATTCTAGTCAAGTTACATATAAAGTTCATTAGATTCGGAGCTACGGCCTAGAAGATATGAGCAAAACAAGTTAAACATGGCATTGGTGCAAAATGCATACAAACATCAAGCAAACACCTCAAAACAAGGATGCAACATGATAATATGGAACTACATGCGAATCTAAGCAAGCTTCATATAGAGCATGCTCAAAACGGAGCAACGGTGCAACACATACACTCCAAACAATACATAGCAACAATCTGACCAAAACAGCAACTATGCATCTAGCAAGCATCAAAACAATATGCTACAGCAACTCAATATGAAAACAAAAGGCATGGGCATGATGTACAGGTAAAGCACAACAAAACATGAACACTGAGCTATCTCCAGAAATCACTAGAACATGCTCAAAAGGACATGGCAATATTGCAAATAATAACAGGTTCCCAGACTTAGCAGAAATTACTGGACATGACAGAAACAGCATCAGATTGCAATGTTTTGAGCACGAAATCAACATGCTACAGGAACTTAACATGGCAAAACAAAGCATGGCATGAATCTACTCAAAGCATATGACAAAAGTCCCTTACTGACCATAAGCCAAAAAGGACCAGAAGATATGATGGCAAGCATGTAAACATAGCAAGTTTCGTTATCAGGTTTCAGACTTAGCAGAAAACAGAGCATGGCAGAAACTATAATATGAAGGCATGTTGGTGAGCTTGATGAACTCACCACAAAGAAATGCATGGCACAACAAGCATACCTACCGCCATATGGCATGTTTATGAAGCTAACCATGGCAAGAACAATAGCATAGCATGTATGTATCAATTACAATAAGCTTGGCAAAATTGCATATCATGTTAAGAATCTGCCAGAAATATTCTATAGCAAAAGTAGAGCAAGATTGAGTCATGCTATGGCACTCCATAATTGCAAACAAGGGCAGCAATGGATCAATAACAACAATATCTACAAAACATCCTTACTAAACATCTCCAAAATATGCATGGATCTCTCTGTAGCATCAAGTTTGCATGGCAACAAAATAACAGCAGACAAGGACTTAGAGAAATCACTAAGTCCCTGAAATCGGAAACATTACGGAGCCTACTTTGCATGCTTGTGCTAGTCACCACGGAGATCACAAAAATACATGGCATACACCCTTGGAAAGATGGCGTGGCATACAACAAAACACATGTAGAGCGCATGCCCATAAGATGCACAGATTAAATGATACAAAAATGACAAATCTCCAAGTTCTGCTAAGAACCAGAAGATAACAGCAACTAGCACTCTTGCAACGATGATTAGGGCATCAAGATGGACTCAAATGAACATGGTGCAATTGAACAAAATGTAGAGAATCACGAGACGAACAATTTGACATATCACATGCAAAAATCAAAGCAACGAGCATGGAGATATAACCATCCAAACATGCACACATATGATGATATCTGAGGACTTAGTGAAAAAAATATCTACCCCAGGGAAGGAGTGGGACGGAAAGAATCGGGACGGCGAGATCCAAGGGCTCCAGGGCGCGTTTGGTATGGGGGTTGGCGGCGTGCAGGGACGGAGGGGTTCAGATCCAGAGCTCCGGCGAGCAGGGGAGGCCGGCGATCGACGAGGGAAGGCGGAGGAGGCCGGGGTCGGACAGATCCGGCCATGGGGCACTCCTCCCCGGCCGGAGTTTGCGTGCACGACCGAAGGGGCGCTGGCGCGGTCGCCGGCGGAGCTTGGGGCGGCGGGGTCCTGCAGGAGAGAGAGAGAGAGAGAGAGAGAGAGAGTGAGGCAGGGGAAAGAGAGAGGGAGAGAGATGGCGCGGTGGCGGGGCTCAACTGCGGCGGCGGGGACGTGGTCCGGTGGCCCTTCCGGGGAGGCGGGGCGGCCGACCAGTGCGAGGCGGCGGGCGGCGCTACGGGGAGCGGGCGGCTCGGGCAGGGAGGCGAACGCTGCGGGCGGCGGCGCAGAGCGGCCTCGGGCGCGGGCCCCGATGGGCTTCGCGGGCCTGGCCCGGGCTCGGGCGGGCCGCGGCGGTTGGGGCGCGGGAGGGAGACGTGGCGCACGGGGAGTGGCCACGGGCGGCGTCTCCGCTGACTTGGCGGCGGCGCTGGGTGGTGGCTGGCGGCGGGGACAGCGCCAAGTGGCGGAGGAGGAGCGGGCCGGCGCGGAAATTGAGGGGGAAGAGGGCTAGAGGTAGGTGGAGGCTAGGGTTAGGCTAGGGATGCCCAAAATGGCATGGGGAGGGGTTTAAAAAGGGAAAAGGCTAGGGTTAGGGGGGTTTCGGAGCTCTCCGATCGAAATCGAACGGTTCCAGACGCGATGAGGGGTAGGCTGGGGTCTAGGGGCTGGACTGGACTGTGGGAGAGGAGAGGAAGAGAGACCCGGCGACGGTTACGGAGACCGAAACGTCCGACGAATAAACCGGGAACGGTGCCGCTACGGATGAGGGTTGGGCTATCAAACGCACTCCGAAAGCAACGAAATTTGATGGGCGGTCTGTCGGTGCTATACCAAGGCCACTCGGCAAATACCGACCCTTTCCGAGTATGTTTAATACCCGCACACGAAAAGAGACAAAAGGGGCGCCGGGTGACATAGGAGTGCCGGATTGCAAAACGGACAATGGGGAAAATGCTCGGATGCATGAGACGAACACGTATGCAAATGCAATGCACATGATGACATGATATGAAATGCAGATGATGACATGCCAAAATGCAACACGCAAGCAGATGACATGGCAACATGCCAAAATGCAACACGCAAGCAGATGACATGGCAACGACAGCGAATAACTGGCAGACACCTGGCGCATCGGATCCGGGGCGTTACAACACTCCTCCACTAACAAGAGATCTCGTCCCGAGATCTTAGGACCGAGACGGAAGGAAAGAGGAAAGAGGTGAAACAAGAACAAAACAATGAGGATGAACAAAGTCAAGAACACTCGAGAAGAAAAGAGGAATGTTGAGTGAAACAAAAAGCAAAAGCTCAAGGAATAAGACTGCATTCGAAACCACTCCGGTTGGGAGAAGATAGAAAAAAGGAATAAGAACGCAAGAGGAAATCAAAGACTCGAGAGCACTCGAGAAGAAAAGGAACGACGAGAATGACGAGAATCGAATGCTTACGGAATCAAATAGACTCTGAGACCACTCCGGTTAGAACGAGATAAGAAACCCATAAGACTGAAAGGATTTAGACAGCACGAGCTCGAGAAATGGGATGATACTTGACTTGAGGAACAACACAAAATCTCTGGGAGACTTGAAAGAGTGGAATGAGAAGAACGGGGAAGAAAATGACAACTTGTGCCACGAATGACATAGAAAGCAACCTTAGAAGAAAGGATTGAACGGAGTTGTAGATAAAATCAACCACGAAAGAATAAGCTTGTTGTGGACTCAAGGATAACATCTCAAAATTATAAGGTGATAACCGGCCACAACCGAAAAAGAATGGATAGCTGAGAAGAATGAAGAAAAGCAAAACTCCACTTCAAAAGAATACGGAGAATTTAATTGCACTTCGAAAGGAAAGAAGGAGAGGTACTTGAGCTCCTTCGATAAGAATCTTTATGAACACTAGATGAATGAATTAAACCATGACGAGCCACCGTGAAGATCTCCGGTAACAAAAGAATGCCGATAAAAATTGAAGGATGAAAGGGATAAGATTAAATCCTTGTGATGATTCCGATGGAGGTTCCGACGAAATGGCCGAGGTAAAGAAAAAGATGAAAACACTTTGAACCGATAATTTGATAAGATGAAGAATCTCCGAAAAGAAGAGATAAAAAACCACTTGAAGAAAGAAGAATAAGAATTACGTTATGCTTATCCTGCACCAATTAAATTGATGAGATACCAAGGATTTGCATACCACTTATTCGCGTTGGAAATATCAAGGGAGATATAGCGCACAACTTGAGAAAGTCTTCGTGAGCCACCGGACGAATTAATAGATATGATAACAACGGAAAGAAATCTAGAGCGAGCCACCGTAGGGATTTAAAATTGACTGACGAAGGAGAATAACTCACCGGGAAAATAGGAAAAGCACGAATATACTTGAGGGAATCAAGATGCAATTGAAAGAAGAGATGACGAGCTGATTGAAGCATACTTGAACGCAGCACCGGGAGAATATGGAGACGAACGAAAAGGCATGAATATCGAATAATCGGAGAACGGATTAGAAAACTTAGAACGATGAAATATTCTGAAAAGAAGACCTCCGGATAAATGAGACGGAAAACAACTCCTGAAATACTCCGAATGGGTGAAAAGAATTGCACGACTAGAAACAATTTGATAGGGTAACGATCGAGCTAGCACTGCGAATCTCCGTGAAAACGGACAAAATTTAGGGGAAAGTCTACTTCGGTTCTCAGATGTTGAGAATGACGACGAGAAAGAACACTCAAAATTGTTGAGATACTCCGGGAGAATGAAAAGCGAAGAGGTTGAACCAACAATGAAAATAATTTGAAATTGATCTTGGAAAGCGTCTGACTGATGAAATTCATACTTACATCAAACTTCGAAAAGGATTTGAGAATAGCTCCGGGAAAATTAGAAGAGTCAGGTAAGATCCTGGGAAAAGACCTGTGGGTTAGGGCCCACTAAAAAGAACACCGATAAGAAAGGATTGTTGATCAGATAGATGATGCACCGGAACAATTAAAATATTTGAATGAGGTGGCAACCTCGAATTAATTCGAACACAGACGAAACTCCTGAGATGTCTTCATCACTCCGGAACGATTAAATGACGAGAGGAGAACGAGCAACGGGAAACATTTGAGTCGAGGAAAGAATATAATCACTACCGAAAATTGGAATTGAACCCACCGGAGAAGAAAAGAGATGAAGAATGTCAAACGAGACGAGAATTCACCGGTTGAAATAACTGAGGAAAGACTGAAGATACTCCGCACAAATGAAATTGATTACTCGAATAAAGACTCGGACTCCGGGAATAAAAGGGTGGGAGGGCGGGAAAAACAACGGCAACTTGGAAGGGGAAATTGACGAATAGCTTTGAAGAGAAAACACCGGTTGAAATAATTGAGGAGAGAACGCAAAGATTTCGCACGAGTAGAATGGATACTCGATTACAGACTCCGGTTCCGAGAAGAAGAAGGGTGGGCGGGTGGGAAAAAACAAGGACAACTTCGGACAAGGAAACGACAACGGAAGAGAAATAACTGAGGACTGATCTCGCAAAAGATAAAGAGTATCGAATCATCTTGACGAGAAATGCACCGGATGCAAGGAACTGAGAGCCAACGAATGAAAACCAACTGCGTGACCCTAAAGAAAATTTGAAAGGGGAAGAGGAGTAATTCAAAACACCTACGACAAGATTTCTCACCAGAGCGACAAAGGGGCAGAGGAGTAAAAAGAATTCCTACTCTCCGATATAACTAGACTCAGAAAAAGTTTTCTTCTAGACTCAACAACGGCCAAACTACATGATCAATCAAGGGGGGCTCCTAGGGTCGGTCGAGGCTCTGATACCAACTTGTCACGCCCAAGATGCGACCCTATCCTAAAGGAACACGAAGGTCCCACCAAGGATAGAAGTGCATCTTGAAGACGCTTTTGCAAGGTGGATATCGTTACATCAACATTACATATTATTTGGGGATACATACAAGGCATATAAATGCCGCAAGAATACATCAATACATCATACATAAGATCAACATCTGACTACGGATGAAACATAAACAGAAACTCAAACGACATCCACCCTGCTAGCCCAGGCTGCCGACCTGGAACCTATCCCCTGATCGAAGAAGAAGCAGAAGAAGAACTCCAAAACAAGTAAACATCGTTCTCGCGTCATGATCATCGCACAACCTGTACCTGCAACTGGTGGTGTAGTATATATATTTTAAATATAAAATAATCTAAAGCGGACGAAACCAAGAATATCACTTTGCTTTATTAGTAGGTATATATAAAAGGGCAGTGATCTGCGTCGGCGCACCGGCCCAACTGTTGGGCCGGTCCAGCCCCAGCCGCCCGATGCAGTGAGATTCAACCGTCCGATCCTGTGTGCGTTGACTTTCTCAGCTTCTTCTTCCTCCCCGCGCGCAGCGCGAGCGCTGCCCCCTTCTGCCTGGACGTCCTCCTAGTCGGCAGCGACCACCCCCTCATCTAGGCCTCCTCCCCCTCCGCCATCCCGTGCTGCTGGATGCCGTGGTCGCCGCCGGTCGCTGTCGTCGTCTCTCATGTTTCTCGTTAGATCCATGTATGCAGCAAGCTTTCACCCGTGGGTTGCAGCTCCTCATAGCGATGGTCGCAGCTCCGGGGAAGGCGGCCGCAGCTTCTAATGGCGATGGTCACCGGTCGGAGCACCTCCGGCGATGCCCTCGCTGCCGCTCGCCGTCGCCGTTGTAGCAAAACTGTTTACGGGATGTAGCTTCCTTGGTTGCCGGTTGCAGCAAACAATTGATATGGTTGTAGCAAAAACAAAAACAAATGTCGGCCGGCCGCTGCGTATGGTGGTAACAAACCTTGTTGCCGGTTGTAGCAAAAATCTTCATGGTTTGCAGCAAAAAAATGTTGACGCCCATCGTTGAGGTTGCATCATCTTCACGAACATGTGTAGCAGTAGCAAATGAAGGTGCCGGTAGTAGCAAAACAAAACACTGGTTCCAGCAAATGAAAAATAGCGACAAATCCAGTATTTGGTTCCAGCAAAAATAATTATCGGTTGTAGCATCCCTCGCCTCCGGATGTAGCATCTCCCACGGCCGGTTGCAGCACTCCATAACAGAAAAACGAAGCTCTGTATGGGCGCATCTATGGCGACTGCTGCGTCATCGTGAGCGTCGGCCTCACAACAGTGTGTGCGCAGGCAGCAAAAAACAAAGGGGGAACCAGAGGCAGCAAAAACGCCGTCTCCGTTTGGTTGTAACTCGCCGTCAGAGGTAGACGTCCGCGCCGCCGACGCTTTCTCGCAGGCGAGCACGTCATCGCCGGTGAGAGAGCTTGTGGGGTCCCGAGCTGCGTGGGAAAGACTGGGAAGGAGCAGAGGCATGGCGCTAGAGGTAGAAGAAACGGACTGAGTAGAACGAAGGAGGAAGGAGATAAGGCACCAGATTTAATTCGCGTGTGGGTCCGCTGTATGTACGTGTCGTCATTTGAATCAATGGGACGCTGCGTGTGTGGACGCGACCGGCCGAAGTTTCGGCCGGCGCGCCGTATACAAGCGTTTTCCTATATAAAATAATCTAAAGCGGACGAAATCAAGAATATCACTTTGCTTTATTAGTAGGTATAGATTGCATCATTATTTGTTGTAAGAATATCACTTTGCCAAATATGCATGTAGTGATAGATATTGTTCATCATTATTCTATGATGTGAATTTTCCAGTACATTCAATGTACTGACCTACATGGCTGCAACGTCTCATGTTGCAGGAATTATCTGACAAGTAAGTGATACGTTAGGGTTGCGATGTCTACACTCAACTTTGCCGTTGGTGTTGTTGGGACTCCACAACCTTATCGATACTTCCGCTATATTGATTGAGGTAATAGTATTTACGTTACTCTATACATGTGATTTACCTCTGTTATAAATCCTCGAGTACTGTGTGTGTCAGCATACCGATCCAGGGATGACACTTAAACACAGAGACTTCGATCCATTCGGGTCGGGTCGCTACAGCATTAAACAAGAAAAGTGAGGTTGGTCAGCCATGATGCATTTATAGGTCCATTTGATGATGAATCCCATCTTGAATACCCTTCTCTGCATTTCAAAGGTACTAGGTAGCATTACCATCTTTGTGTTTTGACATCAATGGCTATTATCTTTATTCTGAATATTTTATATATGATAACTTCTGTACATACTGATGTTCAGATAGAGAGCTCTTTTACAGTGATTAACAAGTTACGACTTGTAATTTCATGTAACTCCGCATCTAATTTTTTCTGGCCATGGGATTTCAAAATCATTTAAGGATTTTTTTTTTTTTGTAAAAAGGATAGAATGGTAAGTTGTAATCCATTCACTTGTTTTGTTTTGTTTTTTTGTTTTTTTTTCGGGGGAATTCACTCGTTTTGTTGTAAGGTCGCTCATCCCCGACGCAGATGTATCCATTTCCGGTTGCATAGCCGCCACCGCCGTTCCGATCAAGAAATCCACCGGCGGCCACGATCCAGGCAAGCAACACTGGTCCGCCTCCCTGGTGTCGCTCCTGCCGCCGGGGTTCCGGCCCTACTCTGCCCCACCGCCCGCTGCGGCGCACCGAGTCTGCCGAGCCTCCTCTGCCCCACCGCCCCTGCAGCGCCTCCCTCCATCGAGCAGCCGGTGACGCCCAGCAACACCGGCCATCAGTCCGTGGACAGGTAGCTTCTCCTCCCCCCACCCCCAACCCAACCCCCACGGGGCTCAATCTGAATTTGTTTTTGCTCTGCTATTTGTGAATTTTTTTGCTCTTTCAATGTGCTGCAACGTGCTGTCTTCTCATCTTGAAGCAGATTGTACGTATATGTTATATAGTTAATCAGAGTGAGTGGCTGCTACCGTCGGTGTGGCTGCAGAGTGAACAAACTGCCCTGCCCTGACTAAGTAGGTATCCGTAAATTCCGTGGTATATTTTACAGATTGTTGAAATTCTTGAACGAAGCACAACAATCGCCTTTTGTTTGTCACAAACAAATTCAGTTTTGTACATCAATCAGCAATAGTATCTTGGCCAGATTATATAGTACAAATGGATGGAAAGAGAGTTGGTATGCATTGACCCAGGCTGCACCATATATAGAGTATTTGCTGGAATTTCTGTAATCCTGTCGCACTAGTCACTTAGGTTTGTTTTTCAGCAAATAAACCGGTCCATGCAACGTGAGCCTGTTCACGGCTGGATCGGGGCAGTAGCTAGGTCGTTAGCACGACGCCTTGCGCGTGGTCAAGGGATGTGGGATGGCGCGTCCACTTAGCTTGGTCATGCGCAAAATTAGGATCAATCTGTTAGTCTGTTGAGCTGTTAATAAAACGAGAAAACCAGAAAAGTTGCATAAGTTGCACGCAGCGCAAAACCCCTCTCTCTCGTGTGTGTGTGTGTGTGTGTGTGTGTGTGTGTGTGTGTGTGTGTGAGTTCATCTTGTGAGTTCTTCCCTGGTTCAGCTACAACAAGTGGCATCAGAGCCTCCGATCAAGGGCTGAGAGCCATGGCCGGCGGACGAGGTTTGCAGGCGCCGGCAGGGACGCCGGTGGTGGATCAGCGCACCCGCACGCAGAGCCGCGGGCGGAGCCCCGTGCGGCATGGAGGACACGCTGTGGTCGTTCGGGAGAGCACCAGGGAGGTCGGCGGCGACGACGTCGTCTGGCCCATGCTGACGCGGACCAACTATGCCCAGTGGTCCGTGGTCATGATGGTGAACCTGCAGGCGAAGATGCTCTGGGACGCGGTCGCGACGGGGGATGCCCCAGTCCGCGAGGATCGCAGTGCGTTGGCGGCGATACTGCGCTCCACGCCGGAGGAGATGCACGCGTCGCTCGCCACCAAGGAGACGGCGAAGATGGCGTGGGACACCATCAAGGTTCAGCGCGTCGGCGTTGAGCGCGTCCGTGAGGCGAACGCGCAGAAGCTCCGCAAGGAGTTTGAGGCCATCTCGTTCCGGGATGGCGAGACGGTGGACGAGTTCTCCATGCGCATCTCAGGGCTCGCCGGTTCTCTCCGCTCGCTCGGGGACACACTTGAAGAGCTAAAAGTTGTTTGCAAGTTCCTGCGTGTAGTTCCTGCCAAGTACTCTCAGGTGGCCATCGCCATCGAGACCATGCTCGACGTCACGACCATGTTGGTGGATGAGCTCATCGGCCGGCTGCGCGTCGTCGAGGATCGCCTGGAGGAGGACAACAACGATGGCGGCTCGGGTGGCCGCCTACTTCTCACTGAAGAGGAGTGGTACGCCCGTCTGAAGGACAAGGAGCAGGGCGGCAGCTCCTCCGGTGGGAACGACGGACGTGGCCGTGGCCGCGGCTGTGCTCGTGGCCGTGGCGGCGGGCGCAACGCCGGCGGGCGCGACAAGGCACTGAAGCGCAATGGCAAGTGCCACAACTGCGGCGTATGGGGGCACTTCGCCCGCGAGTGCTACAAGCCGCGCCAGGAGCGGCGTGAAGGCGGCGAGGAGGCCCACCTCGCCCAAGGAGAAGACGATCAGCCGGCAATCTTGCTGGCTCAGGTGTGCGATGAGGTCGTGCACGTCGCGGCGCCGGAGGAGAACAGCAGGCGCGGTGACGCCCCAACAGGTGCGGCGCTGGCGCCGAGCGGCAGCAGCGGAGACAGTCCGGGCGCGACTGAGGTGGTGAACCTCAACGAGGAGCGCGTCGTGCCGGTGGACGCGGGCGCCGGGGTGTGGTACTTCAACACCGGCGCGAGCAACCACATGACCGGCGACAAGGAGCTGTTCGCCACGCTCGACGAATCAATCAAGGGCACGGTCAAGTTCGGGGACGGATCGCTCGTCAGCATTTGCGGGCGCGGCACGATCGTCTTCGAGTGTCGCCAGAAGGGTCACCGCGCGCTCACGGACGTGTACCTGATCCCGAGGCTGCGCAGCAACATCATAAGCCTCGACCAGTTGGACGAGCTCAGCTGCAAGACGGTGGTCGAGGGCGGCGTGCTGGAGCTGTTCGACCGCGACCGCGTGCTGCTCGCGCAGGTGACGCGCTCCAGGAACAGGCTGTACACCATCAAGCTGAAGATGGCGGCGCCCGTGTGCCTCCTGTCCGTCATGCAGGACGAGGCGTGGCTGTGGCATGGACGCTATGGCCATCTCAACTTCCGCTCACTCCGTGCTCTCGCAGAGAAGGGCATGGCAGAGGGCGTGCCGACGATCGAGCGCGTCGAGGAGTTCTGCGATGGGTGCGCTCTTGGGAAGCAGCACCGCGTCCCGTTCCCGCAGGCGTCCAAGTACCGAGCGCGGGCTCGAACTGGTCCACAGCAACCTGTGCGGGCCGATCAAGCCAGCCACGGCGGGCGGCAACAGGTACTTCTTGTTAATGGTCGATGATCATAGCCGTTTCATGTGGATCGAGGTGATCAAGTCCAAGGATGAGGCGTTCAAGCGCTTCAAGCGGGTCAAGGCGCTCGCGGAGGCGACGTCGGGCAGGAAGCTCCTGGCGTTTCGCTCCGATCGCGGTGGCGAGTTCAACTCCGCCGCGTTCCGGGAGTACTGCGACGAGCACGGCATCAAACACTGCACCACCGCCCCTTACACACCACAGCAAAACGGCATCGTCGAGCGCCGCAATCAGACGGTGGTGGAGATGGCGCGCTGTCTTCTGAAGAGCATGGACGTGCCGGCGATCTTCTGGGGCGAGGCCGTGCGCACCGCGGTCTATCTGCTGAACCGCGCGCCCACACGCAGCCTGGATGGGCGAACTCCGTACGAGGCGTGGCACAACCGAAAGCCCAAGGTACATCATCTTCGTGTGTTTGGATGCGTAGCACATGTGAAGCGTCTCGGCCCCGGCATCGACAAGTTGGCTGATCGCTCGACGCCCATGGTCTTCGTTGGCTACGAGGACGGCGCCAAGGCCTACCGGGTGTACGACCCGGTGACGAAGCAGCTGCGCGTCACGCGCGACGTGGTGTTCGAGGAGCACCGAAGATGGGACTGGAGCGGTGGCGCTGACGCGACGCCTACGCCGTGCGCCACATTTGAGGTGGTGTACCGTGACCTGCCGACCGGCGGGCACCACGATCCGGGCGCAACACCGCAGCCCGCCACGCCCGAAGGGCCGGGTCTGGACAGCCCACCGCAGGCAACGCCGGGCACGCCGGCCCCACGCGCCCACAACTGGGCGACGCCACCGTCGCATGACACAGGACGGCATGACGCGGCGGTCGGCGCTGCGCTGCGGTACAGGCGCATGGCCAGCATCGAGCAGGAGCTCGACGACGCCTGGGAGGAGGAGCAGGTGGAGGTGAACCACCTCTGCTTGCTAGCCGCGGAGGAACCAGACGGCGTTGAGGAGGCAAGAGGGGATCCCAGCTAGAGGCGTGCGATGGAGGATGAACTCGACGCGATCAGGAGCAATGGCACCTGGGAACTCGCCGCGCTCCCGCCTGGTCACGTCGCCATCGGCCTCAAGTGGGTGTTTAAGGTGAAAAAGGATCCAGCTGGCAACATTGTGAAGCATAAGGCGAGGCTTGTCACGAAAGGATATGTGCAGCGGCAGGGGTGGACTTCGACGAGGTCTTCGCTCCGGTGGCGCGCATGGAGACCGTGTGCGTCCTGCTCGCGCTCGCCGCGCACTCCGGGTGGCAAGTCCACCACATGGACGTCAAGTCCGCGTTCCTGAATGGTGAGCTGGTCGAAGAAGTGTACGTGCACCAGCCCCCCGGCTTCATCGACTTCGACAACGAGAACAAGGTGCTCAGGCTACGCAAGGCGCTCTACGGGCTGCGCCAGGCCCCGCGCGCCTGGAACGCCAAGCTCGACGGCGAGCTCACCAACCTGGGCTTCGAACGAAGCCCCCTGGAGCACGCCGTGTATCGAAGGACAACTGAAGCGAGCGTCTTGCTTGTCGGCGTGTACGTCGACGATCTGGTGATCACCGGCACTGACGAGAAGGAGATCGAGAACTTCAAGGAGCAGATGCACCAGCTGTTCGACATGAGCGACCTTGGTCTACTGAGTTATTACTTGGGGATCGAGGTTAAACAGCGTGAGGGCGTGATCACGTTGTGTCAAAGCACCTATGCATAGAAGGTGCTGGAGCAGGCAAGTATGAAAGACTGCAACCCAAGCCACACGCCCATGGAGCACCGGCTGCAGCTGATCAAGGGCGACACCGGCGGCGGCATCGACGTCACCAAGTACCGGAGTGTTGTTGGGAGCCTACGCTACCTCTGCAACACTAGGCCGGACATCACACACGCCGTCGGCATCGTCAGCCGGCACATGGAGGCGCCGGGCGCGCCGCAATGGGCGGCGGTGAAGCAGATCCTCCGCTACGTCCGAGGGACCTCTGGCTATGGATGCTGCTACAGAAGGACCATGGAGGAAGCCGAGCTGGTGGGGTACAGCGACAGTGACCTCGCCGGCGACGTCAACGATCGCAAGAGTACAACTGGGGTGGTGTTCTTCCTCAATGGCAGCCCGATCACATGGACATCACAGAAGCAGAAAGTCGTCGCCCTCTCCTCTTGTGAAGCAGAGTACATGGCGGCGGCGGCGGCGACGGCGGCGTGCCAGGGCATCTGGCTGAGCCGTCTCTACGGCGAGCTTGCCGGGCATGACCCCATGATGGTGAAGCTGTTCATCGACAACAAGTCAGCAATCGCGCTGAGTAAGAACCCGGTGCATCACGATCGGAGTAAGCACATTGACATACGTTTTCATTTCATTCGTGAATGCATCGAGGATGGAAAGGTGCAGGTCGAGCATGTTGGGACTGAAAGACAACTTGCTGATCTGCTCACCAAGGCACTAGGGCGGGTCAGATTTAGCTTGCTGCGTCAGTGGCTTGGTGTTGTCGAAGTGAAGGGATCTTAGGCAACAGGATTAGGTGGTGATTTGTTGGAATTTTTGTAATCCTGTCGCACTAGTCACTTAGGTTTTTTTTCGGCAAATAAACCGGTCCATGCAACGTGAGCCTGTTCACGGCTGGGTCGGGGCAGTAGCTAGGTCGTTAGCACGACGCCTTGCGCGTGGTCAAGGGACGTGGGATGGCGCGTCCGCTTAGCTTGGTCATGGCGCAAGATTAGGACCAATCTGTTAGTCTGTTGAGCTATTAATAAAATGAGAAAACCAGAAAAGCTGCATAAGTTGCACGCAGCGCAAAACCTCTCTCTCTCGTGTGTGTGTGTGTGTGTGAGTTCATCTTGTGAGTTCTTCCCTGGTTCAGCTATAACAGTATTTACAATAGGGATGTGATCTCTGAATCAACATGTCAAACACGACAACCTGTTAACTTTAATTCCAACGCACTTTTTTTTTAACGGATTTTTTTTTTTGAAATGGAATGCCAACGCACTTTGATTGTTACTGGGTTGGAGGGTCTCCAAGGTAATCAAGAACAAATTGCAGCCTAAAATTTGCTTAATAAAACAAGACGTCTATTGCAAAGCACCTAAGATATGACCAGTCAAATTGCAGCGTAGTCTGCATTGAACTGTTGCTATAATTCTATTGGTTATTTTGCCCTCAACTTTTACAATATATTGGTCAATGAGTGAGCATAGAGTTGTCTTAGCACTTCACTAAGTATACCAGTTTTGGTATAGAATTGCTACATTTTAAATTTGTAACTCGTGTTTCAGAGAGTTATCCTTCTAATATGTATAACAGTAGTAAATTGTTTGGCCTCTTTGTTCAGCGATTCAGGGTAAATGATAATCCGTATATCTTGCCATTTTCTCCTCCATGAAACTATGTCAATAATGTACACGATGATTAGATGTCCGGTGAAAGGGTGGACATACGGAGCAGCATACTTTTAGGATTAAGGCTAAACTATCATTGCCATCTTATTTCTAAATTTTATAGGTTGTAAGTCACCATGATGGATGTTTACCAAGATGCTCTATGTGAATCTAGTATCATGTGCTAAAATTTATCTCCCATCCGCCAAATTGTGGAAGAGTACAGATGAAACAATCTAACACAGCCAGAGACAGCATTATAGGACATTAAGTTGTAGGTAGTAACAGCAATGAGAAGTTTGTATGTTGACATCTTTATAAACCTCCGGAAGCAACGTAAGACAGTAAACAAATGTTAGAACCCTCTGAAACTCTGAACCTTTTATCTCGAGGGGAATATGTGAGCATGGAAATTCTTTTACCTCCCGTACATGATTGAGATCAATTGGTAATTTGTATTCGATATGCAGGAAGACATGACTGGTGTAAGTGCTGAGTGTATTGGCTGAGTACGTTGACATTGTCAGATGGATGTTTGACAGCAAGGATGAAGGTTTTGAGTTCTGTAACAAGTATGCTCTTGAGAAAGGCTTTAGTGTGAGGAAAGGCTATATTTGAGTGGGATGAAGCGAACGTGAAGATAATTCCGAGGAAACTTGTCTGTAGTCGTCAAGGTTGTCGTGAAGAGAAGCACAAGAAGAGAAAGAACGAGGACAGGAAGAGGAAGCCATGAAATATCACTTGTGTGAGGTGTAAAGCCAAATTTGTCACTGCAAGAGTAGTGAAAACTTGGTAGTGGTTTGTGAAGGATTTCATCGATGTACACAACCATCCTCTGGCCCCATGAGACCTTGCTTGCTTTTTGCGTTCTTGCAGAAGAATCAGCGACGAGCAGAAAGCGGACATTATAGATATGGAAAGTGCTGGAATCAGCAAACACAAAATTATGGATGTATTGTGCATCCTGTATGGTGGATATGACCAGGTTGGATGCACGACGAGGGACATCTATAACTTCTGCCATCGGTACAAGCAGGAAATAGTCGCAGGTGGTGATGCTCAGACGGTGATCCGTCACATTATTGCGCGGCAAGAGAGAAATCCAGATTATTTGTTCAAATACTTTGATAGAGATAGGCATCTGAAGGGATTGTTTTGGTCTGATAGTCAATCTCGGATTGACTACGAGGCTTTCGGTGATGTTGTTTTTGATAGCACGTACAGGACCAATAAGTACAATCTGTCGTTTGTGTTGTTTGTCGGGTTGAATCACCACCGTGGCACTGCTATTTTTGGATGTGGGGTCATTTCTCATGAAACTAACGAGGCGTACGAGTGGATGTTACACACATTTTCTGAAGCCATGTCGCAGAAGCATCTAATATCTGTAATCACTGAAGGGGACCTTGCAATGCAGAGAGCAATTAGGGTGGCGTGGCCTGACTCAAACAACAGGCTATGCGTATGGCACATTCAGCAGAACATTGTACGCCATCTGCATGATGACGAGGTTAAGAAATAATTCAGACCTTTCATATATGATTCATCTTCTTTTGAAGAGCATGAGAGAAAATGGATAGACTTGTTACAAAGGAATGAAGTAACAAGTGAGGAGTCATGGCTACATTAGATGAGGAAGCTGTGGTGTTCTCCTTACCTAGTGGGGCGTTGTTTCTTAGTCAGTGGAGTCAGATCCTAAACTTTGTGCTACATATGCATCTTGATGGTAAGATGACGTTGTTTGATATGCTAGAGCACTATGAGCGTTGCCTTTGAGGACGATGCTTGAACGAGGCGATCTTAGACATCGTGGTCTTGTAGTCCGTTCCATTTACAGAGCGGAAGCTTCAAGTCTTGAGAAACATGATGCCCATGTTTTCACGCCTTGTATGTCTTAGTTGGTCAGATGGAGCATAAATGCCGTCAACAAATGTGTTATCTTGGCCGCCTCCTCTCCGATCTTGTTTTCTTGGAAACTCCCCTTGCGTCTCTCCCCAGGGAGGCGCCAGGGGCACCCCACACGCTGCCAGCAACACCCCTATTACGCCGCACCCCTTGCCGCCGCTGCTGCCAGCTCTCGTCGCGGCGGTGGCGGCTCCCCTCGCCGTCGAAGGTGACTTGGGGTGGTGGAAGATGGAGTCCACCGCTCCCCTCACCGTCGAAGGTGACTTGGGGTGGCGGAAGACGGAGCCCACCGCTGGAGCTGCTAGGGCGGCGAGAGTCGGCGCGGCGCCGATCTGCGACCAGGGGCGACCCTGCATTGGGGTGGTGGCTGAGACCTTCTCCGGTGGCGGATGCAGGGTTGTGGCTGGTAGTATTGGACTAAACCCAGATCTGATCTAGGTGGATCTCCCATGCCGCCTACCCAGTTCTACTTTGCTGCGTGGTAGGGTCGGATCCGGTGGAGGGTCGCCCCTGCGCTGTCACCGCTCATCCCGCTGCTGCCCATGGTCGCTGGTTGGGTTCAGTGCGGCAGATCATGCAGGGTGCCGACCGGCAGCGTGGGGGCTGCGGGTTCGGCCTGGATAAAGGCGGCGGTCCTAGGATTCCTCAAGTGGCAAGACGAAGATCTTCCTGACGCATGTCCTCCTTGATCTGGACGGAGTGTCGGGTTCCGGAAGGCTCCGCCGGCGAACTCCCATGGGCGCGTTATGCCTGGAGATTGCTGGATCAGGTGGGATTCGGTCATGCCCACTGATTTTCCGTTTGGGAGGGAGCGGTGTGATGCTCTGCTATCTATTGCCATCATGGGATATGTTTAGTTCCATGGTGAAGTCAAAGGCAGAGAATGTCATGGAAGCTGAGACCGGAGGACTAGTAATGGTGATTGGAGGCTCTGTGGCGATGAGAAACTTGCTTGGAGTTTCGGGTTTTGTAGCAGCGGTATGTAAGTGGGGGCAACAACACGGGTGATGTTCAAAGTCTTACCTCTCATGGCGAAAATCCAAGGTGGCCTTAATTGGTTGTGCCTTGTTTTGAGAGTGGGGACCATCTTCAGGGTGAAAATCCAAGATCTATGATCGGGCGCCGATTTGGCGCTTGAGCACTGTTTCCTTCTTTGAGGCGTCGCTTTTGGAGAACTTGGACTCCAGGTGTTGTTTTGGTGGTGGTTGTACTGATGCTGCTAGGACTTGAACTCTGTAGTGGGGCTTTTATTTTTATTGGCTCTGTGCATCCATAAACCATTAGGGTATTGTGTTGTTGCAGGGGCTGGGTAATTGGTATCTTCGCGATATTAATATATTTCCTTTATCCAAAAAAAACAAATGTGTTATCAGCAAGATACTAGATGCATGGGAGTTGACTACGTACCTTCTAGCTAAGATGGTATAGAAGAAAGAACAAGTTCGAAGTGCATTATGAATTGAAGGGAGGTTCTTTGTATAGGATCAGTTGTTCTTGCCGTAAGCTGGAATGTGTGGGCACACCATGCTCTCACATATTCTACATCTTGGGAATATTTCAAGTAGATTACTGCCCAGGTGTTGTGTTCCCATGAGGTGGACGATGGGTGTGAAGTCTGCTTATCCTCTGACCAGAAAGAGCGAGATGTATGACTGTTCGGAAAGCCTTGTGAGGTACGGTGAGGTGCGGAATTTGAGTCGGGCGACATGTTTTTGGGTATGTCAATCTAATGAGGAGTATCAGCGTCTAAAGATGGTTTTGAGTGCACAAGATGGCAACAAGGAATCAAGTAGTGGTTAGAAGGAATGCATTAGGTTTGATCCAGTGTTGCCACAGACAACGAAACTTGATTTTGGAGATTTGGGAAAGGCTCTTTATCTCGTTCATGTGCAAGGCCGAGGTGCACCGAAGAAAAGGTGATTTTTTTTTTGAAAATATCATTGTTTTTTAACAAATTTGGAAAATGTATGCCCTAATTCGAAAAATTCAGAACTATGACCCCGCAGGCCTCCCTTAGGCCGAAAAGGAATTGTTCGGTCTAACTTGGGCCGAAGAGATGTCTGCGGTGTACTTTAGGCCGAAGAGTGGCAGAAATGGGCGGAAGAGCACTCTTCGGTTTTCTCCAGGCCAAAGAGTGCTCAGGGGCACAAAACGCAATTAATATGGCCTCAAATGAAAAGGTTATCAACATAAAAAATCTTCGTCTCATCAAAACGGTCGATTTTGATATAAAAATCATATTAATTTGATGTCGTATGCAACCTGTAGAGCCAAAACAAGGCCAGGGACAGAAGTTATAGAGTCACTTCAGACAGACCGAATGGATGTCAGAAAATTTGTCACGGGACACTCAGTGCACCCGGTGAGGAATACAAAAGAGTACAAAAGGTTGGTCACGTTCCCTTGGTGAGATAGAACCAAACCACTCAGAGGCTCCAAATGTGTCCGGAAAATTGCCAAGATTCATGTCCGAGTTAAGTTAGGGTTTTTGATGTTTTGGATGGAATTTTTATTCCTTTTCTTGTACGGGAAGTCCAGACGCCTCATAAATAGGAGAGGTGACGGTTGATTGAACAACACAAAATCTAGACGGTGTCCCTCCTGGCAATGTAAGGTTTCGGTCTACAAAATCACCTGCTGGATTGCTTGCGTACCACGCTTTCGGTCGGGTCTGCTTCGAGGTGAACTTAGTTTTAATCCTTTTTGAAATCCATTTTGTAAATCCATGATCAAATCGTAGTTGAAATCCATGTTGAAATTTAGTAAAAAAAAATCTTCTATTGTTGAGATGGGGAACAAGATGTCTTGTACCCACTGATAAACATGTTGCATGTGAGTTGCATGTGATTACTGTATATAAGACGAGTTGGACGAACCATTTAGAAATCGGAATAACCTTTTTGATAAGGGTTTCTATAGTAGTGCCCCATCTTGGGTTCCTAGTCTTTGGCTAGGGATGACAGGGTTCGGCATCGTCGAAATGGCTGCTCCGGTACCGGACGGGGCATTGCAATATCTACGTGCTTAATTTTCTATAGTTCTTAACTTTTAATGGAATTTATGTTGAAGAAAATACAATAACTACTACTCCCTCCATCCCATGATATAAGAGCATTTTTGACACTACACTAGTGTAAAAAACGCTTTTATATTATGGGAGTAATTGATAGAGGGAGACATGGATTTTTGAAGGACAATAAGTTAATACATTCAAAGTACTTCAAACTCACATGTTTGAACAATACATGAACTGTAGTACATAAATCATTAGTGAGCCAAAAGCTTGAAAGTACAAGGCCTATAGATGCAACATTTTTTCCTTTTCTTGACAAAATTATAGACGGCAAGCGGCACAGCTGCATTCTCTTACAAACAATAAGTGGACAAGGTGATATTTGTGCAATTGCCGGTAATTTCCTGGAAGAGGGGAAATATGACATCGTTAGTGAAATTTTTTATAGGAATTATGTAGGGTAGGAAATAACATAAGGGAAATAAGTTTTTAGTTTTTAAAGTATCTGCCTAAAAAATTGCTGATGTGAGAAACTTCCCAAAATAAAACAACTACACCCCAAAATCTATGTGTTTATTATATAACCGATTGAACAATAGCAAACGGGAAACTTCATAGGTCATAATTTGTGCCTAAAATACCAGGTAAGAAAACTCACATGTTCCTTTTCATCACCGGATTGCAATTTTATCCAATTCTAGTAATTGAGTCCAGTGTCGCCCTTAAAACTAGATCATCTTTGCTTGAGTTTTTGTAGTATTTATTTGTAGCTTTTGTAGGCTTGCCAGATTGTTCCTTCCTGCGGGTTAAAACAAAATAAGTTAGAGTGTTAATTCATGGGCCAATGATCAGTTTAATAGTAATTAAGATTATGTTTGTCAGTAAAAACATACCTCCACCAAGGTATTTTATTTTCAAATTTATGTCTCTATTTTATGTTGAGGGTAACATACGACCTCCAAACGGTTGGATCACCCCAAGAATCAAAGAATGATCCATGTATTATGACATATATGGTTCTTTGGCTGAAGAACATCTATATGGTCTTAGGCCGCGTCTAGAACTTTGAATGAGTAAATTCATATAGGAAAAATTGCGACCATGTTGTGATGTGCTCATCATGGTTCCTATGAAATCAGGTAAAGAAAAATTTCATAGCATTTTGGAGGAAAATAAACATGAGGGCTTTCTCCTATTTTTTTTCCCTACATATGCCTATAATCTATACGTTTTTCCTTTGTGTCGGAAGTTTTGAACGGCAGTGAAGTATATTCATGACTTCTTACATGACATCTCATTTCTATGGGCTTTTAGAATTTATCTTGGGTAAGTCGGTTTTCTGGGTCATTAAATTAAGATCCAACATCGGGCCTTCTTTCTTCTTCCTCAGCTTTCTTGCCCATCGAATCGTTTCTCCTCCCACAAAATCGACATATACAAATTGCAAATTAAGTCAACTTGCATATAGCTATTGTGGTATTTTTAAGATCAGTGCTTTCTAAATTGGACTTGGCTTTTAATTTTGTTGTCGATTTTCCCACTGACAACAGGTTAACGTGATCCTAACGATAAATTGAGCTACACCTCTTTTCTATATAATAATATAAATATATAACGCACCGGTTTCATCATAAGCGCAATAGCCAATAGCACGCCCGATGCTCTCAAGCTAACAACTGCGCTATTTTTCTTCCTGATGAAAGGCAGTAGTAGCACACACACACACACATGTCCAATTAAACATGGCGAAGCTCACCTCATAAGTTCATCTATTCACTTTACGATTAGCTGCAGCTGCAGTTGTAATTAGCCAGCGGCAAGAGCCGATTCTGGTGAATAAACGTAGCTTTCCTGGAAAAAAAATCACCTGTTGCTGCCCCCGGTCGCCACCTCTGGCTGAACCTGCTCCGCCACCGGCAGCCGGACAAGGGGGCTCTGACCCATCCTTGCTCCTTCCTTCTCTCTCTCTCTCTCTCTCTCTCTCTCTCTCTCTCTCTCTCTCTCTGTGTGTGTGTGTGTGTGACCCGCTTGTTGTTTGCTGCCTTGGGAGCGCTGCAGGTTGCAGCTGTATTTAAAGAATCGTATTCGAGTACAAAATTGCGGATTAGGTGTATGCGCTTTTTGGTTCATTTTGGTTACTTTTTTTACGCTTTTTTTTCCAGGCATGAAGTGTGCCGCTTCACAACTGTCATTTGTCAAAGCATGGCCATTTGCCTCTTGGTCTTTAGTCTTTACCCCGACGTAGGAGCGGTTTCATACTTCTATTCTGTACGGTCAAGTTGAGCTTGCTGACTGCATTAGTACTATATAAAAATGGTTTTCAGGAAAGCTGCACTTTGTGAACTATCCAAGTTTCAAGGAAAAGGATTTCTCAAGCTTCTAACGGACAATAATACTACAGAAGCGCACCACGTCCGACTGCAGAATGATTCAACTTCAAAAGTACCTTCCATACCTTTTCCCGGAACACTTCCTGTCCCCTTCAGACGCTAAATTCAATGTAGATTATTCAGATTTACACTCATCGCACTGTAATTAACTGTGAGTGATGGAAACATATCCTTTTTCTAGTACACAATCTTCTGACCGTGCAATGAGGATAAGTGACAGAGTCAGCTTACAGCTCGTGGATGACTTAAAATACCATCGCTGATAATATAAGTAGGGGAGTAATCACTGTCATAGTGTCATCCAGAAAACAACAAGATGTTTTCCGCATTTTATAATTTTGAAGTGTTCCAACAAGTTGTCCTGGGCCACTTGCCGGCCTCATTATGGAAGTTCATTCAAAATAAAGAGACTTGTTAAGATCAGTTGATTACACCACTGTTTAAACCTAGCAACTAAAAGTAACATGTTTTTTTAAATCATCCAGATATACTAATCAAGACAGTATTACAAGCAATCCTGAAAAATAAAGAAAGCACATCGAAGTCCCTTAGAGCCGCTCGTCTTCTTCCTCCCGAACGGGCCAATGACGCGCGCATGACGCTCATCATTGGAGCCAGCATCTCGCTGTTGATCACAGACGGGAAGTGATCAAGTCCACGGTTTTACCAAATCAACACCTTGGAGAAGAACCATCACAACCGGGAGAGCCACAAATTCAAGAGTCAAACCTCTATTATTTGTCGAAGACCTCATGCCAGCACCGGAAGACGCACCAACATGATGGAGACGAGGCCAGAGGACCATGCTGCAGAGGGAATCCACCGATGCCGTCGCGTTGGTGTAACTTGCAAATCCTAGCCTCGCCAATTTTTTTTAAATGTTCTTTTTGTGAAATCTCAAAACTATATGCTTGTTTTAGATATTTCATTTATATGACCCGGTAGTTGTTGCCTGCGGTGATGTAGAATACAAAGAAAAGCTCGTTGTGGTGGTGGGGGTGAAGAGGGTGTTGGTGGCCGAAAGGAAGGAGGATAAGTTGACTTGGTTCTACGAGCTCAAGATGATGGAGGAGAGCAGGAAGGCAAAAGTGGTGATCGAGGAGAGGAAGGTGCAAGCGGAAGAAAGAAGACTTCCAATTGAGTAGCAAAGGTTTGCAATGGAGGCCGGGGAAAGAACAAACGAGAGGCACATTCAGGAGCACTGCCTTGCATTGGAGGCCCAGGAACACAAGAACAAGAGATCAATCGAGGAGCGTGCTATCATGTTCATGGACCACAGCAATATGGACGAGAGGGCAAGAAATCACTCTCGTGTAGATCTTGGCTAAGTCGTTTGGTGGTGGTGTCGGCAATGATGGTGGTGGTGATGCTCACAGTGATGGCATGTGTGTGGTTCACTTGTGATTGATGTTGGTTGTTGATCCACCACGTGCTTGGTGGTTTTTTGGAATGAACTTGTTGAATTTGATGCCTTTTGGCTCAAACATGATTATGTTGTAGTTGTTTGTTGGATTGGATGAGGAAGTATATTATGTCCATAGTTGAATTATGATGTGGTGCATTTGAATTGTTCAAGTGTATGTCGAAATGTGGTGCACTTGCTTGAGATGTCTGTCCGAACTTATGGAAGAATTAGCAAAGGGAACTTTTAGGGGGATTAAGTTTCAGGGAAAAGGGCTACAGGATGGGGTGAAGTTTGGGGGATTAAAGGATGGGAGGGCTAGAGATGCTCTAAGTGACAGCAAAATTCCGCCAACTTAGGATGAATGAGCTAGCATAAACAAACATCCAGAGACAAGATGGACAGTGTCGGGAGAATAACAATCTGTACCCCAGGGAAACAATCTTCACTACTTCGCCATACATAATGACAGGAGAGTAACAATAACCATATAATGCTGTGAGAAAATGGTTGTTGAAAGACAACACCAGATCATGTCAGCTGGCATTTCACGCACAAAGGCAATTGGCGATATATAGCATAACCCCCCCCCCCCCCCCCCCCCATGGGGAAAATAGTACATGTCACTTGTGCGGTACATCTGAGCTCGGCATCCAAAATCCCTATCTAACTCTAAGATTAAGTTGGCAAGAATGGTACAAAACCAAGGCCTCAGGGCCGTACCGTGTAAAGAATATGCTACTTCGACAACATGTACAGTATGTACAAACTCAGTTTTTGGATTGAAGTGGTATATGGATAACTCCCTGACCATTCAAAATGTTATCCGTAGTCATTGCATCACAACCCCGCTATACCGTCGTGGAGGGAAATGATGAAAATATTTGTGCAGCGATCCGTCGCATGTGCAAAGAGTCTTTGCACACATAAATCATTGTCAGTGGAATGAATGTCTTTGGCTTGGCAATGTCAGAGTGTTCTGTTGTAAACATCAAGCATTGTTGCCTTTTCCTGTAAAGGCAGCTGAAATATGATCAGATATGGAACTGGAAAGAATGAGACTGACTGAGCATTTGGCACTAGAACCTGATAATTAAAATCTCCGACAGAAATAACAGGCATTTAACCAAATCAGATTCTAATAGAAAACATTCCAATTATAGATTCAACAATGACGCTACAAAAGCAAGGATGAACCATCTTATAAGGTGGGCAAAGTCATGTACTCCCTCCGTACCAAAATATAAGACGTTTTTACAGTTCAAATTGAGCTGCAAAAACGTCTTGTATTTTGGTACAGAGGTGGTAGAAAAGAATACTAAACCAAAACATGAAACTTGCATTTAGTACATCTCGATCATGAACTTGCGAACCATGCTTGGTCACTCCAACCCCTATTATGACTACTCTGTCAAGAATTTATGTTGGAGAAAACCATGTTTTGATATGAGGTATTGACAGTTTACCCTGGAAAACCATCATCAACAGACGCATAGTGTCCACCAGCAACTATGATGGAATAATGAGGAATAATGTTATTCAAAGTTGTACTGTCAGCAAAGAGCTAAGAAAGCATACCTCATTCTGCACACCACTTTCTGAGGGGAACCAACGCATAAGGATGCCGAGTTGCGTCACCACAGGAATTAATTTGAAAATGAGGGGAGTTGTTACCTGCAGAAAGAAAAATAAAGTGACTAAGTGTGCATGGAACACCTAGGCACATCATATGACCCAGAAAAGAAACTTACCAAGCTAAGAGCAGTTGTTCCCAGTAATAACAGATACATTTTCCCCTACAAAACAAAATTTGGTAAGACCTACGCATCATGCATGCATGGCAAGTATATAAATGTTTAAATGGGATGAGAATAATTCACCCCTATAAGATGATGATGTGAAGCACGGCTCAGAAGCACAAAAGCAAACTCTCCAATCTGAGCTAATGATAGACCAACCTTGGTAAGAGAAGGAAAAAAATAAAAGAGTGAGAACATATTCATTTATTGCACAGATACTCATTGGGAAATACTAAGGGAGAGGTACTCACGATGAAAGCTGTTCTGATGCTGTATCCAAATGATTTTATGACAGCTGTTATGACTATACTCTTAACTATTATAACAAGTATAACAGCTGCAAGTAATATGTCCACGTGATTCCATAAGAACTTGAAATGGATGAGCATGCCAATACTTGCAAGGAAGAGTGCAGCAAATAAGTTACGGATTGCTTCCACCTTCAATTATTAAAACACAACACTTTGTAAGATACTGCAATCATGTATGAGCAAAACTGGTAGGTCCAACCAAAGTGATCGAAATTCTTAACTTGACAACATAAGGCAATAATAAAAAAAATAAAGACCCATTAAAGCCAAATCACGACACAGAAGTACGGAACAGGATGTAGAACAGCACCTGCTCCAAAGTATGGTGAGCAAAATCTGTGGTGGATATCATAACGCCAGCAAGAAATGAGCCCAGTTCAAGACTCAATCCAAGATAATCACTGCACTGGCAAATACAAAGACATAACATCAGTCTTTACAGAATTGATGGACGTAGGGATTTCTATGTAAACAGAGTATCCTATTTCCATAGGCTCGAATGACCCCTTCTCATAATAGGAATGTGCACGGTCTGGTTCGGTATGGAATGAACTTATAATCTGATGATCGAGTCGATTCCATGATTATAAGTTCATAACCCTAGCGCCCATTCCCATTTTGGGCGGAACAGGCCTAGCGCAGTGGTGAAGTCCTCCCCACTTGTGCCAAGAGGTCCTGGGTTCGAACCAGCCTCTCTGCATTGCACTTTGCAGGGGTAAGACTAGGTTCCTATAATCCCTCCCCAGACCCCACCTTGTGTGGGAGCTTCTATGCACTGGGTCTGTCCTTTAGTAAGAGGGATCTTGAACTAAGAAATAGACCTAGCAGCTAAAAGAGGGTATCCTGAGCAATTGCAAGAATGGGGTTCATTGATATTCCTGGTAGGAACGCTGATGATGACAAAAACTAGTGAGAGGGCAACAGGAACAATTATAAGGACAGTTACTCATCATGCCAGCAACAGGATGTGATACAAGCTACCAACACTTCCAAGGCTGTAGACAACTTGACACCAAACATGATAATAGCAGGTATACCAGGTGGAATTTTCATTCCTAGTGGCAAGAGATGTGCTTTAAGAAATGCAAATGCTCCTGCTAGTTTCTCGAGAAAGAAAACTAAGCTTCGGGTAAACATGTACTATGCTAGTGCTCAGGCAAGTATTCGTGATACTAATAACGTTTGTCATGCTGCATCGATAAGAGTCATCCTAGCAGGATGTGATACAAGCAATGAAGCAATGAAGTCAAATAGCCTACCCAGGCTAGCAGCAAGCAGAACGCGACAGCAGCCAACTGATAGAGTTCATTTGTCTGCATATTTAAGAAAAAACAAATTAGCAAGTGAGGTTAAACACTAAAAGAACAATATAAACTATAAAAAGTATTTTTTAATCATATCATGACATCACTGTGTGAAAGAACATATATGGTGTTTAGTAAGCAAAACAGAATTCCATTAAGTAATGTGAGCTACAGACAGCACCGCGGAATCATTTTTTAAATAGTCCACAGAAGTCTAGACGGACATGGACCTGAGGTTTTAGACGATACAGCTACAGTAGTCAGTAGTCACACAGCAGTACCAGAGAGAAACAAAGGAAAAGCATGGAGCTCCAATATTACTATGGTGATAATATAGCATTTTCACTAAAAATGAAGAGCACAATAACCAAGTTGGATGGATAATGTTTCCTAGCACTAAATGAAGAAAAAATTCCTGTCACCAATTTGAAGAAACGATGCACATAACTATCAAAATCAGTGCCAGAACAGAAGAGAAACAACCCAGTTCAACTAACCTGTGATGATAACTGGATCATCAGTTTTAAGAATCGAGGGATGAATGACCAAGTCATCATATATGCAACAGTTATAAATATGGACAGTACAAGTAACCTGCACACAAAAACATTCTGCATTACTCAAGGCCCTGATATAACACTACGATAACATATTTGGATTTTTGCAAACTGGTTATTCTGATAATAATCTTACAGTCTCCCCATTGACATCATTCCTCCAAATATGCCACTTGAACCACCCAGAACTGGAATGAGAGCAAACAGAAGGCCAACTGCACAATCCTGGAGTAAAAGGAACATGCAATCTGAATCTCAACTGAGCACAGTTATGAAACACTAGCACATAAAGCCTGCTTTCATCAAACTGGCTTCCAAGCAATTGACACTTGAATTCCATAAACCATTACTAAAGACTAAATGCAACGTATTTGTTGATTATCAATGATTTGGTTCAAATGAGGATGACATAAATGTCTGTTTATGAGAAAGGTCCAATAGTACCAGTCTCAATAGTCAGTATCTATCTCCTCTCCTTTCTAACTGAAATATTGAAATCACTAACAATTTAGAAACTTGGCGCTTGTAACAGGGGTGTGGGCATGATATTGAAGACCATTGTTACAGAGTGAATACCAAGTTAACAAACATAAACTCACGTAAGGCATGATAGCACAGACCAGTCTGCAAATAAGAAGAGTTACTACCAGTGAAGGTTGGTTAAATTGGTCAGAGTTGAAAATTTGCAATAGATGGTGCATCGGGAACTCCTATCCATGCAACTGAACTAAAATCTCTAGTGATTATGTTATTTCTTCACCAAAATTGCAAAGCAAGATTTTAAGTTTGTACTCCCTCCGTTCCATAATTCTTGTCGTACTTGGCGCTTGTAACAGGAGTAACATTTTTTTACCAATAATAAACAATAAAAGAGTAAATAGATGAAAGAAGTGGATGAAGTACAAACCTGAAGAATAAGGGTGCCAATTGTAACTTGACCATGAAGTGCATTTGTGCTACCCTTTTCCACTAAGAACTTGGAAACCTGCCATGGTTGTAGGCTTGTAGCAGTTAGAAGATACTCCCTCTGTAAACTAATATAAGAGCATTTAGATCACTACTTTAGTGTTCTAAATGCTCTTATATTAGTTTACGGAGGGAGTACATATTATTTAAAGTTTAACAGAGTGAGAATTCGCTATCTGTAAACAGTCATTCATATAATTAAACCAAGCCCGACAACTCAACCACATTTCCCCTGACTCTAGGTGACCAACGAAATTTAAAGTGTGGAAGTCATATATTTAGGATGATAGCCATCTTGAGCGAACATAATTACCACTGCAGTAGATGACATTGACAAGAAAGTGCCAACAAATACTCCCTCGGATAATTTAGCACCGCACAACTGAAAAAATGGCATAACCTCAGATTTAGTTAAGTGTCTTTTCTCTCACAGGACAGTATATTGAATGAAGATAGCTAATACAATACCGCAGCAGTTAGGCCACACAAGAACATGAACAAAGCAATCTGAAGTACACCACCAAGCACAGCAACAGGCCCAACCACTCTCAACTGATGGAAATGAACAACATGTTCAGACACCACATGTTTATGAATATTATATTTGAAGAAAGAGTAACATTAGAACAAAGTAATTAGCCATGACATTCTCAAGTACCTTTGGCAACGAAAATTCAAGGCCAAGTGCAAAAAGAAGAAAAACCACACCAAACTGTGCAAAGGTCTCCACCTGCAGTTGAACACAATTAATGCGAGATGCAATACATCAAATTCAACAGCATACTTAGAAGGTTAAACGTCATTACTATTCTAATGTAATTGCTACATTGGTTAATGCTCCCTTCACAATATTATCTTCCTGAGGGTCACTTAGGGTATGTTCTGGTTGAGTCAAAGCCAACCCCACGAGAAATTTGGCTAACCAATGTTTGGGCTAAGATTTTGGTTGCCCATGCTCTCACCAATGCTGGCAAGAAAAATGAACTAAAGTTGTATAGTGTGGCTTGGCATGCCAAGATATTGGAAACCATCCAAGCAAGAGCCAGAATTTTAATCATGACCAAATAATTGGTATGGTTGTTTTGGTCACCATCCAAACGTATATCCTTACAGCATTTTCAAGCATGAGATAAAAGGATAGAAAAATAAATTTAGACAATTCTCATTTTGACCAACCAAATAATGAATCTTGACTATTGAGTGCACATTCCCAGTGTCCATGCTAACTTTTTCGGTGAGCATGTTTAAGAAACTACATTGCGTCAAAGTACAGATTAAAAAAATAGACCAAAATTCCGAGAGACTTAAACTAAAGATAACGATAGGAGAGCAGTCGTTAGTGATCATATTTTTTTACCTGCACCATTTCATTGATCAAGTTCAAGCCTCCGGGTCCAATAAGAGAACCAGCAAGTAGATAGCCAACGATAACCTGGAAAATAACAACATAAATCATGCTACTGAGGTAATGCAATGTTCGCACTAAAGTATGACAGGTCTACTCACCGGCTGCCCCAAACAAGAGAATATGATACCACCGGCAGTAGCTGAAACAATTATAACTACCAGATCTTTAATTAATCTGCAAAACCAAAATTTATTGTTATGGATTACGTGCAATCAGCAGATTACAGATTCCACATACAGGGTCAAGGTATGAAAGAGAACTGACCTTAAATCTAACTGAAGTGTTGGATACTTTGTTTTACGATTTGACATCACAAAAACATTATCCTGCACAAAGTTATAGTCAGCGATAACAAACTAATCACAGAACTAACTCGATGACAAACAAATAAGCATCCTTGTTAATAAGTGAATTTACACACCTCTTTGTCTATCACAGTTTCCGTGTCATCAGAATTTTCATTCTGAGAACCAAACATGTCACCTATTTGGAAAGGTCTTGAGGAACTGCACAAGAAGCACTGTTTAAGTTATGTCAATCATAGTAGGATGCTACAGATTGAACAATTCTAACAGCTGATCCTGTTCATATTCCAGCCATACTTTGCCTGCTGTGTATCATTCTTCTTGTCGTGTGTAATAACAGCTACGGTCTCCAGAACAGCCTGAACAAACATAGAAGATAAAACTTATCATCTAGCAAACTACTTTGACAGAAAACAAATTAATCAGATATATAAATATATGCGGAGTGCATCATGAGCAGATTTCCCCCAAAAAATGTCAAAGGAACTATTGAGAGCAAATAGACGAGGAACTGGAGATACCCCCCACTAACATCATGGGATAAACAAGCACTGGAGATATGCCACACTAACATCATGGGAGACTGGGTAAAATTCTAACAGAGTTTGTTTTACATGCCATCAAAGATGACTTAGTAGCATTTGTTTTACACCCATATAGAAACTGCTAAAGTACTTAGCAGGGACATGTACGCATAAATGCGCCTGGAGGGTTTTTTCTGTTTCATTTCCAACGGGAAATACCTCACTACCAAACAACCAATATTGCTATGTCATGTCGTTTTGGCGCACTATGAAAAGTACAGGTAATGCCTTTTAGGCAAGCCTCCACCACTCTTGGGGGAAAGACCGAAAGAGAGTTTCGTAACAGGAAACACAGCACACGCGTAAGAGGGTAGTCACACCTACTTGATGATCTGAGATGCTGTTGTTGAAGCTGTTCTTGTCCGGTACTGCAAAATGAGGAGCAAAGCAATTCATCACCATATAACAAACCAAAAAAGTGCAGTGTTAAACCCCGAATTTGCATGGCCCGTGAGAAATTGGCAGTAAGGGACATCAACATCCGACTCAAACATCTACTCTCACCCCCGCAGGATGATATTCGGCAGAAAAAAAAATCCCCTGGGCCAGAGCAGATCTAGAGGAGCGGCCGAGCGGGGCTCGGGGGGGCAGGGGATCGCACGTACCCTCGGAGGCGTCGCTGTCGGAGAACTCCTTGTCGAGCACGCGGCCGAACATGTCGGCGATGCTGTTGTCCCCGGCGGTGGCGTTGTGGGTGCCGTTGGCGACGAGGCTCCCGTAGAACTTCTCCCGCGTCTCCTTGTCCGGCCTCCCCGCGGCGGGCGCGAGCGCGAGCGCCACGGCGATGGCGAGGACCAGGGCGGTGAAGCGCCGGCCGCGCGCGGTCCCCGCGGCGGCGGCGGGCGCCATCCGGATCGGGGGCGAGGCGGGTGAGGAGGGGTGGGGTGGGGCGCGGCGGGGCTGCGGGTGGCGCGTCGGGGTCGGGGATTTTGATTGTGCGGGAAGGAAGGGCGTTGGTTGGCGCGGTGGTGGCGCCGTCGTCGTCGTCGGAGCGGAGCAGAGCAGGAGCACGAGGCGTGACGACGGTGAGGCGGGTTATACTAGGAGGGAAGTTGGTTCACCGGCGCGCGGTCGCTGGCACCTCAGCCTGGCGCGGCCGTGGCGCGGCCCGCGGGCCGGTGGTTCCTTCCAGCAGAAATTCCCGGTTTTGCACGGGCTGCCAGCTCCTTTAGATTAAAAAATGGATTTTTACTCCCTCTCTAAAGAAATATCTAAACGCTCTTATATTTCTTTATGCAGGGAGTACAAAAACTTTGGAGGATATATATGATTACTTATGGATGTTTTTCCAAATTCCTTACAATGTATTGCAGGAAATTGTCCTTCAAAAAACTTTCAATCTATTCATATACTGTCAGGATAGTATAAAGAACACAAAAAACAACAATATTTACATCCAGGTTCGTAGACCACCTACGAGCATACCAGCACTCGAGGGAACCAAATGCACGCCGACATCATCGTCCCTCCCTAATTGGAGCCGAACAAAACTTGTTATAGTAAACAGTCAAAATGTTAGCGTGCTAAGATCGACTCCAACACCTCCTGTATCTCTAAAAAAACTACCTTTTACGTGAAGTTGGGGCAAAAAAAGGCCTCCAACAGCTCCCGTAAACCCAAAAATATTTTATGAGATCCCGTAAAAACACCTCCTCCATCCTCCATGTTTATGCGAAGATGGTCTTCCTGTTTAATTTTGGCGGGCGGATAACCGCCTGAAACTTCACGAGCAGAACGCCAGACCACCCCGCGCCACTGTCAGAACACCGCCGAAACGCCGTCGCCGTGAGGCCGCCACCGTGAGGTCACCACCGCCACCGCCGCCACCACCACCATGAGGCCATCGCCATCACCGTGTGGCCACCCCCGTCGCCGATGCCACGGCTCTGCATGCCCTGCCCGCAAGGTCGGCCGCCTCCGCCGCCACCAGCACGCGTCGCCGATTCCGTGCGCCTCCGTCGCCGCCGCCGCCGCTCGCCGTCATGCCTCTGACATTGACTTGTAGTCCCTAGGCTTTTAGCTAGACTTTTTTAATTAAAAATAGAAAAATAAAGATTTAATGGGATGATGTTTAAAGGAACTGAGAAAAATGACAATTAGAAAACTTCAAAGTGGTTTTATGGGAAGTTTCTAGGGGAGCTATTGGAGTTGCTCTAAGACCCAGAGCATCGGTGAACCATAACAACAACCGCCGCCGATGAAGAAAGTCATAGATCGGACGGATCCAACCTATTAACGAACGAATATCAGGTCCAAACGGATACACCGAATACAAACATCGACCACATCTCGTGATATCCGCCAGAGTCACGACTTCACACGCCCTCCGACAACGCTCGAAGCACTGTCGGGACACGGGCTGGGCGGGGAGCACTTTATTTCACTTCCATAGAGTCGTCGTTCTCTCGTTTTCCTGGTAGCACACAACCCTAACCAAACCTAAAAAAAGATCTAGAAAACGAAGCCCTCCAGTCGACAAGGGTCGGGATCCATTGCGTCTTCATGACCCTAAAGGCCAAAAGAGACGAGGCAGACCAGCGGCGGTGCCGGAGGCAAGGAGTCCTATCGACTGTTCACTTGTCCTCATGTTAGGCACCTAACCTGTTTAGCAAGTTGAGGATATTTTCCATCCAATAGAACCTCTTGTTATAATTCCTTTATTTTGTCATACAGTATAAAACACCCGTTCATGTATTTTTCTTATATACTTTTGAATCATTTATGACTAAAAAGGGGTATGCCACTCTAATCCTACGATTTTTTTTCCATTTCTATGTCTTAGAAAACTTGTGCATTAAGAGTCCATTAAAATCCTGCTTAAGATCAAACATCTTTAAACTTGAAATGATGATTTTAGTTGTTGTGCTTTTGAGAGGGATTTTTTATTTTCTGCGACGAATTTTTTTCCAACCAAAAACAAGGGCTGCAGGCTACGAAGCCATCTGTTCTCCTTTTCATTCCGTTTTTATCGCTAAAATATATTGGTCCGCCCCAACTTTATTATCCTTTTTAAGCTCGATCATCATCAATTCTGTCTCGATGTTGCTGAGTTTTTCTATTCGGCAACACACGACACAGGAAGAGTCTGCCCGTACGGAGAGATGTCATGCGATGGTGCGCTGTGAGTGAATGAATATACTAAACGGTTGAAAGTGTCAGACATGAAGAGATCAACGCAGCTTGGCCACATGACGTGAACGAGATAGCTTCACATGCTACGGCACAAAAGAAAACTGACCATGTGGCGCGTCTTTGCGCACCTAATAACTACTCACTCTGTCCCATAATATAAGACGTATATATTGAGTGCGGCGTTTCAGCTTCCGAGCTCATCTGCACCCCCTTGACGAAAAAATCAAAACAAATACTAATAAAATTCAAAAATTACAATTTTTTTGTGTGGTAGATAAGTTTATGCGTGAGGTGCATGTCGTGGGAACGATTCCGACAATAATAAGGGATAGGGTAAAGGAGTATGATCTATCGAGATGCATATGGGTGACACGGTGGTTTAGCGAGTTCGGGCCTCTCACGGTGGAGATAATGACCCTATGTCTCGTGCTTCGGAGAGGCTTTCTTTATCTGTCATAAACACGGAGTTACATGGTGTATTTGAGAGAGAGAGGGGAGAACGGATCTCCATGCCTCAGCTAAATGGTGAGAGAGAGAGAGAGAGGTGGAAGAAAAGAATGAGGGCCTGACATTTTCCGACCATGAGCCGGAAAAGGTCAGGTCCTCAGTACCGAGTGTTTTCTTATTCTGATCCGCAATTGCTCTTGAATCCAACTGATGTTTGTTTAACTCACGTCTTGCAGATTTATACTGAGATGTACTTGATACCCAACGGGGAGCAGGTCCAGGAGGGAGTGGAGAGCGAAGGTGGGAGTGCCGACTGGCAATCTGACGATGAAAGCGATGAAGACAGTGAGGATTCTGATAGCAGTGAGGAGGTCGACTCGCCGCCTCGCTCTGAGCGGCGTTCCAAGCAGTCGCGGGATCCTGCGGGTGGGCGTGGCAAAGCAGCTCCGCCAAGTACGCAAGCTCCAAAGCGCACTCGGACGTCCACTCCCGAGCCAACAAAGAAGGCTCCAAAGCAGGCCAAAGTTGCCGCGCCCAAACCTCGGAAGGTCCTGCCTAGGATCAAGGTGGCGGTGCCTGTCGCCTCAGCGTGAGTGTTTCTTCTTTTCATTTTCGTTTTGATTGGGAACTTCTTTTCTTGCTTGACCGAGTGAAGTTGGGGACTTTCAGTGCTGCTACTTCTGGAACGTCCATGGACATTGACAAGGAGCAAGATGACGCGGAAACTGTAGACGCGGCCACCTCTCGGGCAGGTATAGCTCCACAACCATGCTCTTACTTCACCAACTGTTCTGATGGTCGACTGAACTCTTACGGTCGAGTGTTTTGCAGCGCCAACAAATGTTATTCAACTTCCAGACGATGACGATGATGAAGAAGTGCCACAAAAGAACACAGGGAGAAGGGGTAGGACTCTGAGCAAGAAGGCGCCTGCTAGCAAAGTGTCTCACTCGACATCAGCATCAGACCCAGTCATTCAGCAACTTGGTGATCCAGTTCAGACTTCTGTTTCTTTTGCTGATCCTGTGTCGACTGTCCAACCTTCGGCGTCGACTGTTCAGGCCTCTGCTCCGACTGTGCAACTTCAAGCTTCAGTTCCTCCAGCTACCTCGTCTGTTCCACCAACCCCTCTTTTTGTCACTCACTCATCATGTCCCGGAAGACCAAGTAGGTGCTGCCAAGGAGGCCATGATCCAAGCAGGCTTAATGATGGACCGAATGAAGGTGGTGTACGTGTTGGGGAACGTAGTATTTCAAAAAAATTCCTACGATCGCGCAAGATCTATCTAGTAGAAGCATAGCAACGAGCGGGGAGAGTGTGTCTACATACCCTCATAGACCGAAAGCAGAAGCGTTTAGTTACGCGGTTGATGTAGTCAAACGTCTTGACGATCCAACCGATCCAAGTACCGAACGTACGGCACCTCTGTGTTCAGCACACATTCAGCACGATGACGTCCCTCGAGCTCTTGATCCAGTTGAGGACGAGGGAGTGTTCCGTCAGCACGACGGCGTGGCGACGGTGATGATGAAGTTACCGGCGCAGGGCTTCACCTAAGCACTACGACGATATGACTGAGGTGTTAAACTGTGGAGGGAGGCACCGCACGCGGCTAAGAGATTGTTTGTTGTGCCTTTGGGTGCCCCCCTCCCCACGTATATAAAGGAGGGGGAGGAGGAGGTCGGCCATAGAGGGGGGCGCGCCAAGGGGGGAGTCCTACTTGGACTCCTAGTCCAAGTAGGATTCGGCCCCCCTCCTTCCTTCCATCGGAGAGGGAAAAGGGGAAGGGGGAGAGAGGGAGAAGGAAAGAGGGGGGCCGGCCCCCTCCCCTAGTCCAATTCGGTTTGGGCAAGGGGGGCGCCCCTCTCACGTGGCCTCTCTCATCTCCTCATACCTAGTTCAATCTCGTTACCGGCAAGTCTCTTTACTCGTTCCGTAATGCATCATCCCGCAACTAACTCATTAGTCACATTGCTTGCAAGGCTTATAGTGATGTGTATTACCGAGAGGGCCCAGAGATACCTCTCCGATACACGGAGTGACAAATCCTAATCTCGATCTATGCCCTCAACAAACACCTTTGGAGACACCTGTAGAGCATCTTTATAATCACCCAGTTACGTTGTGACGTTTGATAGCACACAAGGTGTTCCTTTGGTATTCGGGAGTTGCATAATCTCATAGTCAGAGGAACATGTATAAGTCATGAAGAAAGCAATAGCAATAAAACTAAATGATCATTATGCTAAGCTAACGGATGGGTCTTGTCCATCACATCATTCTCCTAATGATGTGATCTCGTTCATCAAATGACAACACATGTCTATGGTTAGGAAACTTAACCATCTTTGATTAACGAGCTAGTCAAGTAGAGGCATACTAGGGACACTTTGTTTTGTCTATGTATTCACACATGTATCAAGTTTCCGGTTAATACAATTCTAGCATGAATAATAAACATTTATCATGATATAAGGAAATATAAAATAACAACTTTATTATTGCCTCTAGGGCATATTTCCTTCAGTCTCCCACTTGCACTAGAGTCAATAATCTAGTTCACATCGCCATGTGATTTAACACCAATAGTTCACATCACCATGTGATTAACACCCATAGTTCACATGGCTATGTGACTAACACCCAAAGGGTTTACTAGAGTCAGTAATCTAGTTCACATCGCCATGTGATTAACGCCCAAAGAGTACTAAGGTAAGATCATGTTTTGCTTGTGAGAGAGGTTTAGTCAATGGGTCTGCCATATTCAGATCCATATTTATTTTGCAAATTTCTATGTCTACAATGCTTTGCACGGAGCTACTCTAGCTAAAATGCTCCCACTTTCAATATGTATCCATATCGAGACTCGGAGTCATCCAGATCGGTGTCAAAGCTTGCATCGACGTAGCTCTTTATGATGAACTCTTTATCACCTCCATAACCGAGAAATATTTCCTTAGTCCTCTAAGGATAATTTTGACCGCTGTCCAGTGATCTACTCCTAGATCACTATTGTACTCCCTTTCCAAACTCAGGACAGGGTATACAATAGGTCTGGTACACAGCATGGCATACTTTATAGATCCTATGGCTGAGGCATAGGGAATGACTTTCATTCTCTCTCCATCTTCTGCCGCGGTCGGGCTTTGAGTCTTACTCAACTTCACACCTTGCAACACAGGCAAGACTCCTTCTTTGTCTGCTCCATTTTGAAGTACTTAAAAAACTTGTCAAGGTATGTACTTATTGAAAAAACTTATCAAGCGTCTTGATCTATCTCTATAGATCTTGATGCTCAATATGTAAGCAGCTTCACCGAGGTCTTTCTTTGAAAAACTCCTTTCAAACACTCCTTTATGCTTTCCAGAAATTCTACATCATTTCCGATCAACAATATGTCATTCACATATACTTATCAGAAAGGCTATAGTGCTCCCACTCACTTTCTTGTAAATACAGGCTTCACACTACTAGGAAAAGGCCTACTAGTGGCGCACCAGTTTTGCCTACTAATGGCGCACTACTGGTGCGCCACTAGTACCACGCCACTAGTAATTAATACTAATGGCGCACCACTGGTGCGCCATTAGTATAGGCCATGGTGCGCCATTAGTATTTTTGAATTTTGAAGGCGGGAAAATAGTAGTGGCGCACCGTCTAACCCCCACCGTGCGCCATTGCTAGTTTTGAATTTTGAATTTGGATCTGGATCGCGATTTTTTTGCCCATTTTTTGCTCGTTTTTTTTGCTCATTTTTTTGCACAATATTTTTTCAAATTTTGTTCTCGTTTTTGTATCTTGTACGTTCTTTTGCCGTGTTCTTTTGCCGAAGAGGAGTTCGCCGGAGAGGAGGGCCGAGGTCACCGGAGAGGAGGAGGAGGAGGTCACCGGAGAGGCGCTCGCCTACATCGCCGGAGAGGAGGAGGAGGTCGCCGAAGAGGAGGAAGGAGAAACCATGAGGGGAGGGGAGGAGAGGAGGGAGGAGGAGCTCACCGGAGAGGAGGGAGGAGGAGATCACCGGAGAGGAGGGAGGAGGAGATCACCGGAGAGGAGGGAGGAGAAACCATGAGGGGAGGGGAGGAGAGGAGGGAGGAGGAGGTCGCCGGAGAGGAGGAGGAGGAGGTCGCCGGAGAGGAGGAGGGTAGTATGGTGGAGGAGAGAAGGGGAGATGGAGTGGAGGAGAGGAGGAGATGGAGTGGAGGAGAAGAATGAAGAGGTAAGGAGGAGAGGACCATGCCCAGCCATATATACAGCATAGTAATGGCGCACCGTGGGCAGGTGCGCCATTACTAACTTTTTTTATTTTTTGATTTATTTTGAATTTTGAAGGCGGCAAGATAGTAATGGCGCACCATGGGCAGGTGCTCCATTAGTAAGTTTGAATTTTTTTTGAATTTTTTTGCCTCTCCAGATCTTAAAAGCCCCGTATCTTTTTTCCTATTAGGTTTTTGAGGATTTTGAAAATGTTTAACAGGGTTTCCCAGTTAAATTCGGATGTAACTTTTCGAGTAGATGATTTTTCATATAAAAAACTTTTTCATCCGAGTTCGTATGCAAAAGTTATGCCATTTTACAAATTCTCGAGAGATTTTGCAAAAAGTCGAAAATTCATGTTTGTAAATTTTGCTAACAACTAGACCATATATCACATGGGAATCTTATTTTCTTTTATTTTTTGACATTTCTACCATTTTCTTTTATTTAGTAATGGCGCACCACATGCACAGTGCGCCATTAGTGTCCATATTGGCTATAGCTGTTTTTGTAGTAGTGTCACCGCAAGTCTGTATAAAACTATATGCTTTGATCAACTCATCAAAGCGTATATTCCAACTCCGAGATGCTTGCACCAGTCCATAAATGGATCGCTGGAGCTTGCACACTTTGTTAGCACCTTTTGGATCGACAAAACCTTCTAGTTGCATCATATACAACTCTTCTTTAAGATATCCATTAAGGAATGCAGTTTTGACATCCATTTGCCAGATTTCATAAAATGTGGCAATTGCTAACATGATTCGGATAGACTTAAGCATCGCTACGAGTGAGAAAATCTCATCGTAGTCAACACCTTGAACTTGTCAAAAACCTTTTTCGACAAGTCTAGCTTTGTAGATAGTAACACTACTATCAGTGTCTGTCTTCCTCTTGAAGATCCATTTATTTTCTATTGCTTGCCGATCATCGGGCAAGTCAACCAAAGTCCATACTTTTTTCTCATACATGGATCCCATCTCAAATTTCATGGCCTCAAGCCATTTGGCGGAATCTGGGCTCATCATCGCTTCCTCATAGTTCGTAGGTTCATCATGGTCTAGTAACATGACTTCCAGAACTGGATTACCGTACCATTCTGGTGTGGAACGTGCTCTGGTTGACCTACGAGGTTCGGTAGTAACTTTGATCCGAAGTTTCATGATCATTATCATTAGCTTCCTCACTAGTTGGTGTAGGCATCACGGGAACGGTTTTCTGTGATGAGCTACTTTCCAATTCAAGAGAAGGTACAACTACCTCATCAAGTTCTACTTTCCTTTCACTCACTTCTTTCAAGAGAAACTCCTTCTCTAGAAAGGATCCATTCTTAGCAACAAATATCTTGCCTTCAGATCTGTGATAGAAGGTGTACCCAACAGTTACTTTTGGGTACCCCATGAAGATGCACTTCTCCGATTTGGTTCGAGCTTATCAGGTTGAAGCTTTTTCACATAAGCATCACAGTCCCAAACTTTAAGTAACGACAGCTTAGGTTTCTTGCTAAACCACAGTTCATACGGTGTCGTCTCAACGGATTTAGATGGTGCCCTATTTAACGTGAATGCAGCCGTCTCTAAAGCATAACCCCAAAATGATAGTGGCAAATCGGTAAGAGACATTATAGATCGCACCATATCTAATAAAGTATGGTTATGACGTTCGGACACACCATTACGCTGTGGTGTTCCAGGTGGCGTGAGTTGCGAAACTATTCCACATTGTTTCAAATGAAGACCAAACTCATAACTCAAATATTCACCTCCACGATCAGATCGTAGAAACTTTATTTTCTTGTTACGATGATTTTCCACTTCACTCTGAAATTCTTTGAACTTTTCAAATGTTTCAGACTTATGTTTCATCAAGTAGATATACCCATATCTGCTCAAATCATCTGTGAAGGTCAGAAAATAATGATACCCGCCGCGAGCCTCAACACTCATCGGACCGCATACATCAGTATGTATTATTTCCAACAAGTCTGTTGCTCGCTCCATTGTTCCGGAGAACGGAGTTTTAGTCATCTTGCCCATGAGGCATGGTTCGCAAGTAACAAGTGATTCATAATCAAGTGATTCCAAAAGTCCATCAACATGGAGTTTCTTCATGCGCTTTACACAAATATGACATAAACGGCAGTGCCATAAATAAGGTGCACTATCATTATTAACCTTGCATCTTTTGGCTTCAATATTCTGAATACGTGTATCACTACAATCGAGATTCAAAAAAAATAGACCACTCATCAAGGGTGCATGACCATAAAAGATATTACTCATATAAATAGAACAACCATTATTCTCTGATTTAAATGAATAACCGTCTCACATCAAACAAGATCCAGATATAATGTTCATGCTTAAACGCTGGCACCAAATAACAATTATTCAGGTCTAAAACTAATCCGAAGGTAGATGTAGAGGTAGCGTGCCGATGGCGATCACATCGACTTTGGAACCATTTCCCACGTGCATCGTCACCTCGTCCTTAGACAATCTTCGTTTAATCCGTAGCCCCTGTTTCGAGTTGCAAATATGAGCAACAGAACCAGTATCAAATACCCAGGCGCTACTACGAGCATTAGTAAGGTACACATCAATAACATGTATATCAAATATACCTTTCACTTTGCCATCCTTCTTATCCGCCAAATACTTGGGGCAGTTCCGCTTCAGTGACCAGTCCCTTTGCAAGTAGAAGCACTCAGTCTCAGGCTTAGGTCCAGACTTGGGCTTCTTCACTAGAGCAGCAACTTGCTTGCCGTTCCTCTTGAAGTTCCCCTTCTTCCCTTTGCCCTTTTTCTTAAAACTAGTGGTCTTGTTAACCATCAACACTTGATGCTCCTTCTTGATTCTACCTCCGCAGCCTTTAGCATCACGAAGAGCTCAGGAATTGTCTTATCCATCCCTTGCATATTATAGTTCATCATGAAGCTTTTGTAGCTTGGTGGCAGTGATTGAAGAACTCTGTCAATGACACTATCATCAGGAAGATTAACTCCTGGTTGAGTCAAGTGGTTGTGGTACCCACACATTCTGAGTATATGTTCATTGACAGAACTATTCTCCTCCATCTTGCAGCTATAGAACTTATTGGAGACTTCATATCTCTCAATTCGGGCATTTGCTTGAAATATTAACTTCAACTCCTGGAACATCTCATATGCTCCATGACGTTCAAAACGTTGTTGAAGCCCCGATTCTAAGCCGTAAAGCATGGCACACTGAACTATCGAGTAGTCATCAGCTTTGCTCTGCCAGACGTTTTTAACGTCCGGTGTTGCTCCTGCAACGGGTCTTGCACCTAGCTGTGCTTCCAGGATGTAATTCTTCTGTGAAGCAATGAGGATAATCCTCAAGTTACGGACCCAGTCCATGTAGTTGCTACCATCATCTTTCAACTTAGCTTTCTCTAGGAACACATTAAAATTCAAAGGAACGGTAGCACGGGCCATTGATTTACAACAACATAGACATGCAAAAACTATCAAGTACTAAGTTCATGATAAATTAAAGTTCAATTAATCATATTACTTAAAAACTCCCACTTAGATAGACATCCCTCTAGTCATCTAAATGATCACGTGATCCATATCAACTAAACCATGTCCGATCATCACGTGAGATGGAGTAGTTTTCAATGGTGAACATCACTATGTTGATCATATCTACTATATGATTCACGTTCGATGTTTCGATCTCAGTGTTCCGAGGCCATATCTGCATATGGTAGGCTCGTCAAGTTTAACCCGAGTATTCTGCGTGTGCAAAACTGGCTTGCACCCATTGTATGTGAACGTAGAGCTTATCACACCCGATCATCACGTGGTGTCTCGGCACGACGAACTGTAGCAACCGTGCATACTCAGGGAGAACACTTATACCTTGAAATTTAGTGAGGGATCATCTTATAATGCTACCGTCGTACTAAGCAAAATAAGATGCATAAAGGATAAACATCACATGCAATCAAAATATGTGACATGATATGGCCATCATCATCTTGTGCCTTTGATCTCCATCTCCAAAGCACCATCATGATCTCCATCGTCACCGGCTTGACACCTTGATCTCCATCGTAGCATCATTGTCGTCTCACCAACTATTGCTTCTATGACTATTGCTACCGCTTAGTGATAAAGTAAAGCATTTACATGGCAATTGCATTTCATACAATAAAGCGATAACCATAAGGCTCCTGCCAGTTGCCGATAACGGTTACAAAACATGATCATCTCATACAACAATTTATATCTCATCACGTCTTGACCATATCACATCACAACAAGCCCTGCAAAAACAAGTTAGACGTCCTCTACTTTGTTGTTGCAAATTTTACGTGGCTGCTACGGGATTCTAGCAAGAACCGTTCTTACCAACGCATCAAAACCACAACGATTTTTCGTCAAGTGTGTTGTTTTAACCTTCAACAAGGACCGGCCATAGTCAAACTCGATTCAACTAAAGTTGGAGAAACTGACACCCGCTACCCACCTGTGTGCGAAGCACGTCGGTAGAACCAGTCTCATGAACGCGGTCATGTAATGTCGGTCTGGGCCGCTTCATCCAATAATACCGCCAAATCAAAGTAAGACATTGGTGGTAAGCAGTATGACTATTATCGCTAACAACTCTTTGTGTTCTACTCGGGCATATAATATCTACGCATAGACCTGGAACGGATGACACTATTGGGGAACGTAGTATTTCAAAAAAAATCCTACTATCACGCAAGATCTATGTAGGAGAAGCATAGCAACGAGCGGGGAGAGTGTGTCTACGTACCTTTGTAGACCGAAAGCGGAAGCATTTAGTAACGCGGTTGATGTAGTCGAATGTCTTCACGATCCAACCGATCCAAGTACCGAACATACGGCACCTCCATGTTCAGCACATGTTCAGCACGATGACGTCCCTCGAGATCTTGATCTAGTCGAGGACGAGGGAGAGTTCCGTCAGCACGACAGCATGGCGACGATGATGATGAAGTTACCGGCGCAAGGCTTCGCCTAAGCATTACGATGATATGACCGAGGTGTTAAACTGTGGAGGGGGGCACCGCACACGGCTAAGAGATTGTCTGTTGTGCCTTTGGGTGCCCCCTCCCCACGTATAAAGGAGGGGGAGGAGGAGGCCGGCCCTAGAGGGGGCGCGCCAAGGGGGAAGTCCTACTTGGACTACTAGTCCAAGTAGGATTCAGCCCCCCTCCTTCCTTCCACCGAAGAGGGAAAAGGGGAAGGGAGAGAGAGGGAGAAGAAAGAGGGGGCCCGGCCTCCTCCCCTAGTCCAATTTGGTTTGGGCAAGGGGGGCACTCCCCTAGTCCAAACCAGTGGGGGCACGCTAATAAGTGCACCCACTGGGTGTAGTCCCCGAGACCACGGTCGACTGCGGGCAGTCGGCGGTGGTTTGAGAACAAATGTTGTTGTAATTTTTTTACTCCTTCCACTCGTACTGGGCAGACCATGTCGAGTGGGAAATCGAACCAGTGGGAGCACGCCAAGTGCACCCACTAGGTGTAGTCCCCGAGACTGCTGTTGAATGTTTGATTCGGCAGTAGTCTTAGAACTCTTTTTGTCATAATAATCTGATCTTGCATCTTATCACTCGAAAGTGACTGATCCTTGTTTCTCTCGATTGACTTGTCTTGTTGTTCACTGCAGAAATCCTTTGATCTTGGAACCAAGTTTGCTGATCTAGAGAGGAAGCAGATCCAACTCAATCTTGATCTGGAGCTGGGCAAGGAGAATTTGCAGAAGGCCAAGGATGAAGCGGCTGCCATGGGAGGTAATGATTTGTTGACTGCTCGCCTTGTCATCTTTTCTTTTCATCTTTTGAATCGAGTGATTCCACTCAAACTGATGTGCATCATGAAAACCGACAACTCCAAGCTCGTCTGAAGAATGTTAATTTCTTTAGACAAAATGAAGCAGGCTCTGGAGCAGAAGGACCTCGACCTTGAGCGCAGAAGACGGCGCGAGAGAAAACTGAACTTGCCGACAAGAAGCTGGCTTCAGTCGTCAAGTTGGAAGAAGAGAACACCAAATTGAAAACTGTCGTTGATGAAGCGAGTAAAGAAGTCGTGCAACTGAAGGACGAGAAGGTGGCCTTGACCGACAAAGTCAAAGTTCTCACTCGGAAGAGAGACGAACTGGAGACTTATCTGGGAGGTCTTGCCATGAAGATGTTCCTCATGCTTGAAGGTACTTTCTCTTGTCTGACTGATTTGCAAAAAACTTCTTCATCATGCAACTGCCGATTCATTACTTTTCTGTGCGTGTAGAATTCTGTCAAAACTTCGAGGAAGAAACTGGGCGGATCGAGACGAGCCTGGATCCCATCAACTCCCCCGTCAAGGACGAAGCCGCGATGAACGTGCTGCGACTGGAATCCCGCCTTGCTAGTGTCTTGGATTACATCGCTCGACTGAAAGTCGTGTTGTCCAAGATCGACAAGGAGTTATGGCGAGAGGATGTGCTTCTGAACGATCTCAAGTCACTGATGACTCGACTCAACAGCATCCCTGACCGAGTGCAGGCGTGGAAGAAGTCAGCTGCCCGCTGCGGTACTGACGTAGCTTTATCAATTGTCTGCGTCCATTGCAAGGAAGTCAAAGAAGAGAAGCTGGCGGCTCTTAAGGTTGCCAACACCAAGAAGCTTCAATTCCAATCCTTCATGGAGACCTTCATCGATGCAGCTACTCGCATTGCAGACGGCATTGACCTGGACAGTTTCGTCGAGCCAACAAGTCCTTCTCTTGCCGAGTGAAAAACTTGATAACTTTAACCTCATTTGCCTCGGAATGCCAAGTGATTTTGTAATCGTTAAACTCTTTCGGGCTTGACGCCCGAGTACTTCCGCTGGTGGTTCTGAACCCTCATGGATTTATCCGAACTTGGTTGCTTTAATTGGATGCAGTTGCTTTGTCTGTATTGCCTTCTGATTTTTTGACTTAGGCGAATCTAGGATCGCAGCTGAGTCTCCGAGTGAGAGGATTGCTCTGCACTTGGATAAACGTTGTACTTGTGGCACAACTCAGAGTGCAACAATACGTTTGTACTTGTGGCACAGCTCAGAGTGAAACCAGACGTTGTACTTGTGGCGCAGCTCAGAGTGCAACCAAACGTTGTACTTGTGGCGCAGCTCAGAGTGTAGCCATGCATTGTACTTATAGCGCAGCTCAGAGTACGTGGCCAGGTTTCCGAGTGAGAGGATTGCTCTTCACTCATAGTATGTTTTGTAACTTAGGCGAGTACGACATCGCAGCTAAGCCTCCGAGTGAGAGGGTTGCTCTTCACTCGGAGTGTTTTTGAAACTTTGGCGAGTACGTGATCGCAGCTAAGCCCCCGAGTGAGAAGGTTGCTCTTCACTCGGAGTTTGTTTTGTAACTTAGGCGAGTACGGGATCGCATCTAAGCCCCCGAGTGAGAGGGTTGCTCTTCACTCGGAGTTTGTTTTTTGAAACTTAGGTGAGTACGAGATCGCAGCTAAGCCCCCGAGTGAGAGGGTTGCTCTTCACTCGGAGTATTTTTTGAAACTTAGGCAAGTACGGGATCGCAGCTAAGCCCCCGAGTGAGAGGGTTGCTCTTCACTCAGAGTGTTTTTTGAAACTTAGGCGAGTACGGGATCGCAGCTGAGCCCCCGAGTGAGAGGGTTGCTCTTCACTCGGAGTATTTTTTGAAACTTAGGCGAGTACGGGATCGCAGCTAAGCCCCCGAGTGAGAGGGTTGCTCTTCACTTGGAGTATTTTTTGAAACTTAGGCGAGTACGGGATCGCAGTTAAGCCCCCGAGTGAGAGGACTGCTCTTCACTCGGAGTGTTTTTTGAAACTTAGGCGAGTACGGGATCGCAGCTAAGCCCCCGACTGAGAGGGTTTCTCTTCACTTGGAGTGTGTTTTGAAACTTAGGCGAGTACGGGATCATAGCTAAGCCCCGAGTGAGAGGGTTGCTCTTCACTCGGAGTATTTTTTGAAACTTAGGCGAATCGGGTTCGCAGCTAAGCCCCCGAGTGAGAGGGTTTCTCTTCACTTGGAGTGTTTTTTGAAACTTAGGCGAATCGGGTTCGCGGCTAAGCCACCCACTGGGGGATTTGAACACACATGCTTATGTGAAAACAATCATTAAGATACTGCAAAAAATCATGTCTTTGATAAGCAAACTGAAGGATTCTTATTACAACTCGTCGATCCGAGTGTTTAGGTATAAAAACGGTGGAGCAGATCCGCGTTCCACGAGCGTGACTTGTCTTCTTTCTTGGCTACGTTGTAAAGGTGATACGCCCCGTTGTGGAGCACCTTGGTGATGATGAAGGGGCCTTCCCAGGCCAGAGTGAGCTTGTGAGGCCGTTTTTGGTGCACTCGGAGCACAAGGTCTCCTTCTTGAAATGCTCGACCTCTGACATTTCGGGCATGGAATCGATGTAGGTCTTGTTGATAGATGGTCGACCGGATCAGAGCCATCTCTCGTTCTTCCTCTAGGAGATCCACTGCGTCCCGGCGTGCCTGTTCAGCTTCAGCTTCTGAGAAGAGTTCCACTCGAGGGGCATTGTGTAGCAAATCACTCGGAAGAACGACTTCAGCACCATATACCATGAAGAAAGGGGTTCGATCAATCGATCGATTGGGAGTCGTCCTCAATCCCCATAGGACAGATGGCAACCCAGTCACCCAAGCTCCAGCTGCGTGCTTGAGGTCGCGCATCAATCGGGGTTTCAGCCCTTGAAGGATCATGCCATTCGCTCTTTCTGCCTGCCCATTCGACTGTGGATGTGCAACGGATGCGTAATCGACTCGAGTACCCTGGGAAGCGCAGACTGCTCTGAACTCATCTGAATCAGAGTTGGAGCCGTTATCTGTGATAATGTTGTGAGGGACTCCATATCGGAATATCAGCTCTCTGGTAAAACTATTGGTGGTGCTTGAATCAAGATTCTTGATAGGCTTGGCTTCGATCCATTTGGTGAATTTGTCGGCTGCTACGAGTAAATGAGTGAAGCCGCTTCTGTCGGTCCTGAAAGGTCCAACCATGTCCAGTCCCCAAACTGCAAAAGGCCAGACGAGTGGAATAGTCTTCAAGGCAGATGCAGGCTTGTGAGACATGTTTGAGTAAAACTAGCAGCCTTCACACTTGTCGACTATATCTTTAGCCATCTCATTTGCATGCGGCCAGTAAAATCCCGCTCGGTATGCTTTGGCTACGATGGTCCGAGAGGACGCATGGTGACCACAGGTCCCCGAGTGAATCTCATTTAAGATTAGTCGACCTTCTTCTGGAGAGATGCAACACTGAGTTACTCTGGTAACACTTTCTCTGTAAAGCTGTCCACTTATCACTATGAAGGCTTTGGATCTATGGATGATCTGGCAGGCCTCATCTTCATCCTCTGGGAGCTCCTGCCTGAGCAGGTATGCAATATATGGCACCGTCCAATCGGGGGTGATCACTAAAACTTCCATGATCAAGTCGACTACAGCTGGGACTTCAATCTCAATCTGATTGGTTGAACTTATCAGTTGTTGGGGCTCCTCTGTAAAGGGATCCTCTTGAACTGACGGGGTGTGGAGATGCTCTAAGAACACATTACTGGGAATGGGTTTCCGAGTGGAACCTATCTTCGCCAGATCATCAGCCGCTTGATTCTTGAGTCAGGGTATGTGGTGGAGCTCCAACCCTTCAAACTTCTTCTCTAACTTTCTCACTGCATTGCAGTAACCAGTCATGGCAGGGCTCCTGATATCCCACTCCTTCATTACCTGATTGACTACTAAATCTGAGTCGCTGTAAACCATCAGGCGACGGACGCCGAGTGAGATGGCCATACGCAACCCATATAAAAGTGCCTCATACTCAGCTTCATTGTTTGAGGAGTCGAAATGAATTTGAAGGACATAACTGAGCTTGTCGCCTCTTGGGGATACCAGGACCACTCCAGCACCAGAACCGTTCAACATCTTGGACCCATCAAAGAACATAGTCCAATGTTCCGAGTGGATCTGAGTCAGTTGTTGTTGCTCAATCCACTCCGCAAGGAAATTTGCTATTGCTTAAGACTTGATTGCTTTCTTTACTTCGAACTTGATATCCAAAGGAAGGAGTTCAATCGCCCACTTGGCCACTCGACCGGTTGCATCCCGATTGTTCAGAATATCTGATAGTGGAGCGTCGCCGACGACTGAAACCGAGTGGTCTGCGAAGTAATGTGCAACTTTCTTCGTGGTCAAATAAATCCCCTAGACAAGCTTCTGGTAATGCGGATACCTTTGCTTGGATGGAGTCAAGACTTCAGAAATATAGTACACTGGGTGTTGAACTTTGTAGGCTTTGCCTTCTTCTTCCCGCTCGACTATGAGCACTGTGCTGACAACTTGTCCAGTGGCTGCGATATATAGCAGTAGAGGCTCTTTGCTGATTGGGGCAGCAAGCACCGGCTGGGTGGAAATCAGGGCTTTGAGATCTACAAACGCTGCTTCGGCTTCAGGAGTCCACTCGAACTTATCAAACTTCTTCATCAGCCGGTAAAGAGGCAATGCCTTTTCACCGAGACGAGAGATGAATCGACTCAATGCAGCCAAACAACCCGTAAGCTTCTGAACATCACGCACACGCACAGGGCGTTTCATTCGGAGAATTGCTCCAACCTTTTCTGGGTTTGTGTCGATCCCTCGTTCAGAAACGAGGAAACCGAGTAACTTTCCTCCTGGGACTCCGAATGTGCACTTTGACGGATTGAGCTTGATATCATATCTTCTTAAGTTGGCAAAGGTTTCAGCGAGGTCAGTCAATAGGTCGGAATCTTTGCGTGACTTGACCACGATATCATCCATGTACGCTTCCACGTTCCGACTGATTTGAGTGAGCAGGCACTTCTGAATCATGCGCATGGACGTGGCGCTAGCAATCTTGAGGCCAAAGGGCATGGTAACATGGCAAAAACACCCGAATGGGGTGATGAAGGCTGTTTTTATTTCATCGGGCCCATACAGTCGGATCTGATGGTACCCGGAATATGCATCCAAAAATGACAAATGCTCACATCCCGCAGTTGAGTCAACGATCTGGTCGATGCGGGGGAGAGGGAAGTGATCTTTCGGGCAGGCCCGATTGATGTGCTTGAAATCGATACACATATGAAGTGAATCATCTTTCTTGGGTACCATGACAACATTGGCGAGCCACTCGGAGTGGTATATCTCGCGGATGAACTCAGCTGCCAGAAGCCGAGCTACCTCCTCACCAATTGTCTTCCTCTTCTCCACGGCGGGCCGACAGAGATGCTCTTTGACAGGTTTTGCTTTTGGGTCGACGCGCAAACGGTGCTCAGCCAGTCCCCTGGGTACACCCGGCATGTCAGATGGTTTCCATGCAAAGATGTCCCAGTTCTCACGAAGGAACCGGATGAGCGCTTCTTCCTATTTGCTGTCGAGTGTCGTTGAGATGTGGGTCGGAGCAGCATTGGGATCAGTCGGGTGAATGTGGACAGGTTTTGTCTCTCCGGCCGACTGAATGCGGACTCTGAAGCAGGCTTCTTAGCTCGCAACAAATCACTTGGATCTGCATTCTTGTTGTATTGTTCCATCTCTACTGCTGACATCTGTTCATCAGCAATCTTTGAGCCCTTCTAGAGGCACTCTTCTCCTCTTTGCCGATTCCCTGTGTCTGTGATCACGCCTCTGGGACCAGGCATCTTCAACTTAAGGTATACTTAACATGGTCGAGCCATGAAACGAGCATATGCAGGCCTGCCTAGAATAGCATGGTAGGCACTGTGAAAATCCACCACCTCAAACGTCAACTTTTCCTTGCGGTTATTCTTTGAATCACCGAAAACCACATCAAAAGTGATCTGACCGAGTGAATCAGCTTTCTTTCCAGGGATGACTCAGTGGAATCGCATGTTGCTCTCACTGAGCTTGGACATCGGGATGCCCATCCCTCGGAGGGTCTCAGCATACAAAATGTTCAAGCCACTGCCACCATCCATCAGAACATTGGTCAGTCGGGTGCCCCCAACGACTGGGTCGACCACCAGCGCTTGCCGCCCAGGGGTAGCAACGTGCGCTGGGTGATCGGACTGGTCGAATATAATGGGAGTTTTTGACCACTTCAAATACATCGTAGTTGCCGGAGCAACCATGTTCACTTCTCTATTGATAACACTTTTGCTCTCGATGTCAGCAAAAATCACCAAAGTAGCATTAAAATTGGGTAACCATCATCTTCCTCTTTATCCTCTTCCTTATCAGATTCCTTCTCTTTCTCGTTGGGCTGACCCTCTCGGAAACTCTGAATCAGGAGTCGACACTGTCGAGTGGTATGCTTGGGGAAAATCAGGTTACCCTCTTCATATTTTTTGGTGTGTATGTGACACAGCAAATCAAGAACATCATTTCCCGCTTGATCTTTCACTTTTTTGGGGATCCATGGCCCTTTAGGCTTTCCCTTGAACTTCCCTTGATTCAAAATTGCGGCTTCAGCAGGACCTGCAGCTTCAGCTTTGCGCTTTTGCTTCTGACTGGAATTTCCTCCTCCGGTGTCTTGGGCGACTAGTTTATTCTTGCCACTACGGAGTCGGTCTTCCTCTTCGCCGTTAGCGTATCGAGTGGCTATTTCCATCATTCGGGCCAGGGACATGTCTCCTGACCAACCGAATTTCAGGTTGAGCTCTCTGTATCGAACGCCCTCTTTGAAGGCGCAAACTGCCTGGTGCTCTGACACATTTTCCACAGTATGATGGAGAGTAGTCCATCTCTGGATGAAGTCTCTCAAAGTCTTGTTCTGCTTCTGAACGCAGTGCTGCAATTCAGTCAGCCCAGCACGTCGCTTGCAGGTGCCCTCGAATGTTTTGATAAACACTCGGGCCAACTCTTCCCAACTGAAAATACTTCCAGGAGCCAACTAATTCAACCAAGCTCTGGCTGAACCCTCAAGCATCAGGGGGAGGTGCTTCATGGCTACATCATCATTGCCACCACCGATCTGCACTGCCACTCGGTAATCTTCTAGCCAAGTGTCGGACTTCGACTCACCGGTGAACTTACTCACGCCCGTCGCCGACCTGAAGTTGGGAGGGATCTCTACAGCTCGGATGGCTCTACTGAAACATTCATGCCCAGAAACATGCACTCTGCTTCCACTCGGACGGTTTCTGTCTTGTCCTTCTCTGTGTGCCCGGCCCCTGTCGACTGGAACTCTGTGCTCATCACCATACGGGCGCCTGTCATCATATCGCCAGGGCGCATACGATCCGTCCCTCGGAGGGGGCGTAGGCACTGATGGTGGTCATCACGGGCGTATCGGTTATCATACTGTCTGTGGCCACGATCCAGGTACTGATCCTGGCGGTGCCCACGATTGTCACACCGCGGAGGCGATCTTGGGCTGTGTGCCGACTGAACTGTATTCGCAACCGCAGATCTGCTGTGGATTCTGTCGCGCGACTGAGAAACAGTCGAGTTTTGTGCACTCGCCGCTCGGAGCAGCACTCGGATCTGCAGCAAACCTCTACCGCTTCTGAATGAGATGGCTGAATCGACTCTACTATACGGGCTGCAGCTGTAAGGTTCTGGACCGGAGTGCGGTATACCTGAGGTTTAGGCTGAAACAGTTGTCGTTGTCGTCGACTGGATTCGGGGATCTGCCGATGGGCATGTTCGTCGAGTGAATGTTGAAGATTCTCCAGACGCGTGCGCTCGACCAAGGTGGCCAGGCGTGCAGCCTCCAAGGCCCGAGCCTCGGAGGTCTCCCCCACGATGGGGGTCTAGAGTGCCTCCACATTGCGACGATCCAGCTCTTCCATCTGTTCCAAAGTGAGGCCTTGGGGTTCATACTCATCATGAACGTACGACGGGCCATCACCGTTGCCACCGCCGCCGTTGCGACGGAACCCGGGCGGGCTGCAACGGGTGTCGACCATGAGGACTTCCACTGCGGGGTCGCTGCTTCCGCACTCGGAAAGAGTGTCTGCGGAATCAGTCGATAGATTGAATGGTCCGTAGAGAGATTCTGTTGGGGAACGTAGCGGAAATTCAAAATTTTCTACGCATCACCAAGATCAATCTATGGAGTAATCTAGCAACGAGGGGAAAGGGAGCGCATCTACATACCATTGTAGATCGCGATGCGGAAGCGTTGCAAGAACGCGGATGAAGGAGTCGTACTCGTAGCGATTCAGATCGCGGTTGATTCCGATCTAAGCGCCGAACCACGGCGCCTCCGCGTTCAACACACGTGCAGCCCGGTGACGTCTCCCACACCTTGATCCAGCAAGGAGAGAGGGAGAGGTTGGGGAAGACTCCGTCCACCAGCAGCACAACGGCATGGTGGTGATGGAGGAGCGTGGCACTCCTGCAGGGCTTCGCCAAGCACCGCAAGAGACGAGGAGGGAGAGGGGTAGGGCTGCGCCAAAGAGACAGGAAGTCTCATGTGTATGGCAGCCCCAAAACCTCAAGTATATATAGGGGAGGGGGAGGGGCTGCACCCCATCTAGGGTTGCCCCCCCAAGGGGTGCGGCCAGCCCTAGATCCATCTAGGGGGGGCGGCCAGAAGGGGGAGAGAGGGGGGCGCCCCACTAGATGGGCCTTAGGCCCATCTGAGCCTAGGGTTTGCCCCCTCCCACTCTCCCTGCGCCTTGGGCCCTGGTGGGGGGGGGGGGGCGCACCAGCCCACCTGGAGCTGGTCCCCTCCCACACTTGGCCCACGCAGACTTCTGAGGCTGGTGGCCCCACTTGGTGGACCCCCGGGACCCTCCCGGTGGTCCCGGTACATTACCGATAGCACCCGAAACTTTTCCGGTGACCAAAACAGAACTTCCCATATATAAATCTTTACCTCCGGACCACTCCGGAACTCCTCGTGACGTCCGGGATCTCATCCGGGACTCCGAACAACATTCGGTAACCACGTATATCTATTCCCTATAACCCTAGCGTCATCGAACCTTAGGTGTGTAGACCCTACGGGTTCGGGAACCATGCAGACATGACCGAGACGTTCTCCGGTCAATAACCAACAGCAGGATCTGGATACCCATGTTGGCTCCCACATGTTCCACGATGATCTCATCGGATGAACCACGATGTCGGGGATTCAATCAATCCCGTAAGCAATTCCCTTTGTCTATCGGTATGTTACTTGCCCGAGATTCGATCGTCGGTATCCCGATACCTTGTTCAATCTCGTTACCGGCAAGTCTCTTTACTCGTTCCGTAACTCACATCATCCCGTGATCAACTCCTTGGTCACATTGTGCACATTATGATGATGTCCTACCGAGTGGGCCCAGAGATACCTCTCCGTTTACACGGAGTGACAAATCCCAGTCTTGATTCGTGCCAACCCAACAGACACTTTCGGAAATACCTGTAGTGCACCTTTATAGCCACCCAGTTACGTTGTGACGTTTGGTACACCCAAAGCATTCCTACGGTATCCGGGAGTTGCACAATCTCATGGTCTAAGGAAATGATACTTGACATTAGAAAAGCTCTGAGCAAACGAACTACACGATCTGTGCTAGGCTTAGGATTGGGTCTTGTCCATCACATCATTCTCCTAATGATGTGATCCTGTTATCAACGACATCCAATGTCCATGGTCAGGAAACCATAACCATCTATTGATCGACGAGCTAGTCAACTAGAGGCTTACTAGGGACATGGTGTTGTCTATGTATCCACACATGTATCTGAGTTTCCTATCAATACAATTCTAGCATGGATAATAAACGATTATCATGAACAAGAAATATAATAATAACCAATTTATTATTGCCTCTAGGGCATATTTCCAACAGTCTCCCACTTGCACTAGAGTCAATAATCTAGTTCACATCACCATGTGATTAACACTCACAGGTCACATCACATTGTGACCAACATCCAAAGAGTTTACTAGAGTCAAAAATCTAGTTCACATCACTATGTGATTAACACTCAATGAGTTCTGGTTTGATCATGTTATGCTTGTGAGAGAGGTTATTAGTCAACGGGTCTGAACCTTTCAGATCCGTGTGTGCTTTACGAATATCTATGTCATCTTGTGGATTCTACCACACGCTACTTGGAGCCATTTCAAATAACTGCTCTACTATACGAATCCGGTTTACTACTCAGAGTCATCCGGATTAGTGTCAAAGTTCGCATCGACGTAACCTTTACGACGAACCCCTTTTCACCTCCATAATCGAGAAAATTCCTTAGTCCACTAGGTACTAAGGATAAGTTCGACCGCTGTCATGTGATCCATTCCCGGATCACTATTGTACCCCTTGACCAACTCATGGCAAGGCACACTTCATGTGCGGTACACAGCATAGCATACTATAGAGCCTACGTCTAAAGCATAGGGGACGACCTTCGTCCTTTCTCTCTCTTCTGCTGTGGTCAGGTCTTGAGTCTTACTCAATACTCACACCTTGTAACACAGCCAAGAACTCCTTCTTTGCTGATCTATTTTGAACTCTTTCAAAATCTTGTCAAGGTGTGCGTTCTTTGAAAGTATCATCGGGCGTCTTGATCTATCTCTATGGATCTTGATGCCCAATATGTAAGCAGCTTTATCCAGGTCTTCCTTTGAAAAACTCCTTTCAAACAACCCTTTATGCTTTCCAGAAGTTTTTTACATCATTTCGGATCAACAATATTTCATTCACATATACTTATCAGAAATGTTGTAGTGCTCCCACTCACTTCTTTGGAAATACAAGTTTCTCATAAACTTTGTATAAACCCAAAATCTTTGATCATCTCATCAAAGCGTACATTCCAACTCCGAGATGCTAACTCCAGTCCTTAGAAGGATTGCTGGAGCTTTGCACACTTGTTAGCATCTTTCAGGATTGACAAAACCTTCTGGTTGTATCACATACAACCTTTCCTCAAGAAAATCTTCGAGGAAACAATGTTTTTTGACATCCTATCTGCAAGACTGCTAATACAATTCCAACAGACTCTTAGCATCGCTACGAGTGAGAAAGTCTCATCGTAGTCAACTCCTTGAACTTGTCGGAAAACATCTTAAAGACAAGCCGAGCTTTCTTAATGGTGACACTTACCATTATTGTCTGTCTTCCTTTTAAAATCCATCTGCACCCAACAGCCTTACGACTATCAAGTACATGGATCCTCTCTCGGATTTTATGGCCTCGAGCCATTCGTCGGAATATGGGCCCACAATCACTTCTCCATAGCTCGTAGGTTCATTGTTGTCTAGCAACATGACTTCCAAGACAGGATCACATACCACTCTGAAGTAGTATGCATCCTCGTCGTCCTACGAGGTTTGGTAGTGACTTGATCCGAAGTTTCATGATCACTATCATGAGCTTCCACTTCAATTGGTGTAGGTGCCACAGGAACAACTTCTTGTGCCCTGCTACACACTAGTTGAAGTGTCAGTTCAATAACCTTATCAAGTCTCCACCATCCTCCCACTCAATTCTTTCGAGAGAAACTTTTCCTCGAGAAAGGAACCGTTTCTAGAAGCAATTACTTTTGCTTCCAGATCTGAAATAAGAGGTATACCCAACTGTTTTGGGTATTCTATGAAGATGCATTTATCCGTTTTGGGTTCGAGCTTATCAGCCTAAAACTTTTTCACATAAGCATCGCAGCCCCAAACTTTTAAGAAATGACAACTTAGGTTTCTCTAAACAGTGTCGTCTCAACGGAATTGCGTGGTACCCTATTTAAAGTGAATGCGGTTGTCTCCAATGCCTAACCCATAAATGATAGTGGTAATTCGATAAGAGACATCATGGTATGCACCATATCCAATAGGGCGCAGTTATGATGTTCGGACACACCATCACACTGTGGTGTTCCAGGCGGTATTAATTGTGAAACACTTTCCACAATGTCTAAATTGTGTGCCAAACTCGTAACTCAGATATCTCTATGATCATATCATAGACATTTTATGACGATCTTCAAGTTCACTCTGAAATTACTTGAACCTTTCAATAATTCAGACTTGTGTTTCATCAAGTAAACATTCTTAGCATCTACTCAAATCATCTGTGAAGTAAGAACATATCGATATCCACTGCGTGCCTCAGCACTCATTGGACTGCACACATCAAATGTATTACTTCCAACAAGTTGCTCTCTTGTTCCATCTTACTGAAAACGAGGCTTTTCAGTCATCTTGCCCATGTGGTATGATTTGCATGTCTCAAGTGATTCAAAATCAAGTGAGTCCAAACGATCCATCTGCATGGAGTTTCTTCATGCATATTTATATACCAATAAACATGGTTCGCATGTCTCAATCTTTTCAAAAATGAGTGAGTCCAAAGATCCATCTACATGGAGCTTCTTCATGCGTTTTATACCAATATGACTCAAGTGGCAGTGCCACAAGTATGTGGTACTATCATTACTATCTTATATCTTTTGGCATGAACATGTGTATCACTACGATCGAGATTCATTTTAGGTGCAAGAACATTGAAGGTATTATTCAAATAAACAGAGTGACCATTATTCTCCTTAAATGAATGACCGTATTCGATAAACATAATACAATCATGTTTATGCTCAACGCAAACACCAATCTCGATGGTAGAGGGAGCATGCGATGCTTGATCACATCAACCTTGGAAACACTTCCAACACACATCGTCATCTCACCTTTAGCTAGTCTCCATTTATTCCGCAGCTTTTATTTCGAGTTACTAACACTTAGCAACCGAACCGGTATCTAATACCCTGGTGCTGCTAGGAGTACTAGTAAAGTACACATTCATATAATGTATATCCAATATACTTCTGTCGACCTTGCCTGCCTTCTCATCTACCAAGTATCTAGGGTAGTTCTGCTGCAGTGACCGTTCCCCTCATTACAGAAGCACTTAGTCTCGGGTTTGGGTTCAACCTTGGGATTCTTTACTAGAGCAGCAAATGATTTGCTGTTTCATGAAGTTTCCCTTTTGCCCTTGCCCTTCTAGAAACTAGTGGTTTTACTAACCATCAACAATTCATGCTCCTACTTGATTTCTACTTTCGCGGTGTCAAACATCGCGAATGGCTCAAGGATCATCATGTCTATCCCTGATATGTTATAGTTCATCACGAAGCTCTAGTAGCTTGGTGGCAGTGGCTATGGAGAACCATCACTATCTCATCTGGAAGATTAACTCCCACTCGATTCAAGCGATTGTAGTACTCAGACAATCTGAGCACATGCTCAACGATTGAGCTTTTCTCCCTTAGTTTGCAGGCTTAAGAAACTTGTCAGAGGTCTCATACCTCTTGACGTGGGCACTAGTCTGAAATCCCAATTTCAGTCTTCGGAACATCTCATATGTTCTGTGACGTTTCAAAAACGTCTTTGGTGCCACAATTCTAAACCGTTAGCATTACACACTGAACTATCACGTAGTCATCAAAACGTGTATGTCAGATGTTTCGCAACATCTACGGACGACGCTGAGGTTCAGCACACCGAGCGGTGCATTAAGGACATAAGCCTTCTGTGCAGCAATGAGGACAATCCTCAGTTTACGGACCCAGTCCGCATAATTGTTACTATCAACTTTCAACTAAATTTTCTCTAGGAACATATCTTAAACAGTAGAACTAAAGCGCAAGATATGACATAATTTGCAAAGACCTTTTGACTATGTTCATGATAATGAAGTTTATCTGATTATTGAACTCCCACTCAGATAGACATCCCTCTAATCATCTAAGTGATACATGATCCGAGTCAAACTAGGCCGTGTCCGATCATCACGTGAGACGGACTAGTCATCATCGGTGAACATCTCCATGTTGATCGCATCTACTATACGACTCATGTTCGACCTTTCGGTCTCTTGTGTTCCGAGGCCATGTCTGTACATGCTAGGCTCGTCAAGTCAACCTAAGTGTTTCGCATGTGTTCCGAGGCCATGTCTGTACATGCTAGGCTCGTCAACACCCGTTGTATTCGAACGTTAGAATCTATCACACCCGATCATCACGTGGTGCTTCGAAACAACGAACCTTCGCAACGGTGCACAGTTAGGGGGAACACGTCTCTTGAAATTTTAGTGAGGGATCATCTTATTTATGCTACCGTCGTTCTAAGCAAATAAGATGTAAACATGACAAACATCACATGCAAATCATAAAGTGACGTGATATGGCCAATATCATCTTGCGCCTTTGATCTCCATCTTCGAGGCGCGGCATGATCACCTTCGTCACCGGCATGACACCATGATCTCCATCATCATGATCTCCATCATTGTGTCTTCATGAAGTTGTCTCACCAACTATTACTTCTACTACTATGGCTAACGGTTAGCAATAAAGTGAAGTAATTACATGGCGTTTTCATTGACACGCAGGTCATACAATAAATTAAGACAACTCCTATGGCTCCTGCCGGTTGTCATACTCATCGACATGCAAGTCGTGATTCCTATTACAAGAACATGATCAATCTCATACATCACATATATCATTCATCACATCCTTTTGACCATATCACATCACATAGCATACCCTGCAAAAACAAGTTAGACGTCCTCTAATTGTTGTTGCATGTTTTACGTGGCTGCTATGGGATTCTAGCAAGAACGTTTCTTACCTACGCAAAAGCCACAACGTGATATGCCAATTTCTATTTACCCTTCATAAGGACCCTTTTCATCGAATCCGATCAGACTAAAGTGGGAGAGACAGACACCCGCTAGCAACCTTATGCAACTAGTGCATGTCAGTCGATGGAACCTGTCACGTAAGAGTACGTGTAAGGTCGGTCCGGGCCGCTTCATCCCACGATGCCGCCGAATCAAGATAAGACTAGTAACGGCAAGTAAATTGACACCATCGACGCCCACAACTACTTTGTGTTCTACTCGTGCATAGAAACTACGCATAGACCTAGCTCATGATGCCACTGTTGGGGAACGTAGCGGAAATTCAAAATTTTCTACGCATCACCAAGATCAATCTATGGAGTAATCTAGCAACGAGGGGAAAGGGAGTGCATCTACATACCATTGTAGATCGCGATGCGGAAGCGTTGCAAGAACGCGGATGAAGGAGTCGTACTCGTAGCGATTCAGATCGCGGTTGATTCCGATCTAAGCGCCGAACCACGGCGCCTCCGCGTTCAACACACGTGCAGCCCGGTGACGTCTCCCACACCTTGATCCAGCAAGGAGAGAGGGAGAGGTTGGGGAAGACTCCGTCCAGCAGCAGCACAACGGCATGGTGGTGATGGAGGAGCGTGGCACTCCTGCAGGGCTTCGCCAAGCACCGCAAGAGACGAGGAGGGAGAGGGGTAGGGCTGCGCCAAAGAGAGAGGAAGTCTCATGTGTATGGCAGCCCCAAAACCTCAAGTATATATAGGGGAGGGGGAGGGGCTGCACCCCATCTAGGGTTTCCCCCCAAGGGGTGCGGCCAGCCCTAGATCCATCTAGGGGGGGGGGGGAGAAGGGGGAGAGAGGGGGGCGCCCCACTAGATGGGCCTTAGGCCCATCTGAGCTTACGGTTTGCCCCCTCCCACTCTCCCTGCGCCTTGGGCCTTGGGCCCTGGTGGGGGGGCGCACCAGCCCACCTGGAGCTGGTCCCCTCCCACACTTGGCCCACGCAGCCTTCTGGGGCTGGTGGCCCCACTTGGTGGACCCCCGGGACCCTCCCGGCGGTCCCGGTACATTACCGATAGCACCCGAAACTTTTCCGGTGACCAAAACAGGACTTCCCATATATAAATCTTTACCTCCGGACCACTCCGGAACTCCTTGTGACGTCCGGGATCTCATCCGGGACTCCGAACAACATTCGGTAACCACGTATATCTATTCCCTATAACCCTAGCGTCATCGAACCTTAAGTGTGTAGACCCTACGGGTTTGGGAACCATGCAGACATGACCGAGACGTTCTCCGGTCAATAACCAACAGCGGGATCTGGATACCCATGTTGGCTCCCACATGTTCCACGATGATCTCATTGGATGAACCACGATGTCGGGGATTCAATCAATCCCGTAAGCAATTCCCTTTGTCTATCGGTATGTTACTTGCCCGAGATTCGATCGTCGGTATCCCGATACCTTGTTCAATCTCGTTACCGGCAAGTCTCTTTACTCGTTCCGTAACTCACATCATCCCGTGATCAACTCCTTGGTCACATTGTGCACATTATGATGATGTCCTACCGAGTGGGCCCAGAGATACCTCTCCATTTACACGGAGTGACAAATCCCAGTCTTGATTCGTGCCAACCCAACAGACACTTTCGGAAATACCTGTAGTGCACCTTTATAGCCACCCAGTTACGTTGTGACGTTTGGTACACCCAAAGCATTCCTACGGTATCCGGGAGTTGCACAATCTCATGGTCTAAGGAAATGATACTTGACATTAGAAAAGCTTTGAGCAAACGAACTACACGATCTGTGCTAGGCTTAGGATTGGGTCTTGTCCATCACATCATTCTCCTAATGATGTGATCCTGTTATCAACGACATCCAATGTCCATGGTCAGGAAACCATAACCATCTATTGATCGACGAGCTAGTCAACTAGAGGCTTACTAGGGACATGGTGTTGTCTATGTATCCACACATGTATCTGAGTTTCCTATCAATACAATTCTAGCATGGATAATAAACGATTATCATGAACAAGGAAATATAATAATAACCAATTTATTATTGCCTCTAGGGCATATTTCCAACAGATTCTTCGGGCTCGATTGCCGCGACTTGAGGGGTGACCGACTAGCGAGCCACCGCATGCTTCACCCACCGCTGGAGCCGCGATCGACCGGATCGCTTGCGGCGGCAAACAACGGGGAGAGCGGATGACGCGGGAGCCGGTCGATACTGGGTCGACGGCTGCCGCAGGAGGACGCCACAGGCACTCGCACGAAAGTGCACCGCACCGCGGATGGGAAGGGCCTCAACGTTGAGGGAGGCCTCTTGGAGCCAGGCGGAGTCGTCGGCGATGAAAACGAGCACGCCGAGACGGATCTCGCGGCCCAAAGCCAAACCACCGCCATAAACCATGTTGATGGAGATCGAAAAAACTGCAACCTCACCGGAAGTCGCTAAGACACCTGCCCCACGGTGGGCGCCAACTGTCATGGGAGTAAGTCTGACAGTAAGAGTAGGGGGTACGTAGGGGAGGCACGGCCCTAGCTACGGCAAGGTTGTACACACAAGGTTTACGAGTTTAGGCCCTTCTCGGAGGAAGTAATAGCTCTACGTCTCGGTGCCCGGAGGCTTGTCGACTGGATTATGTGTGTGAGTTGCAAGGGGTGTGAACCCTTGTGCCTGAGGAGGGGGTGGCTTATATAGAGTGCGCCAGGCCCCTCCAGCCCTCGGTTACACAGGGTTCAATGTCCGTTAAGGCAGGGGCGTTACTGGTAACGCCTGCTATAAATGACTATTAATGATCTTTAAGACTACAGAGTGAACGCCTGACCGTTGCCATACCGAGGCGACTGTAGGTCTTCTGTGTTCCGAGTCGTCCTTCTGTATGGTCGAGTGACTTATGTTGGTCTAGTGGAATTGGGGTATCCGAATGGATTAGCTGGTCGAGTGGATTATACTCCAAGGTGATTTCAGTCGGTATCTTCTGTTGGACTTTGAACGTCTTCGACTCTAGGGCAGTGTCCTTGGGCAGGGCGTCTAGGTAGGCCTATGACCCTACCCTAGGTACATGTCATCGTCAGTGCACTTAAAGTTTCAACTCATTTGGACATCTGAGCAACTCTCAGCAAAAAAGACAAATTCAGGGTCTGTAAAAAAGTTTACTGTTCACACACTGTCTGACCCGATTTGTTTTTTTGCTGAGAGCTGCTCGAATGTCCAAATAAGTTGAAATTTGGAGCACATCTCACGCATAAAAGTTTCTATCACACAAAAAAAATTGGATTTTTTTGAATCTTTTAAGTATTTGTTTTAATTTTTTTCTGACCGGGTGCAGATGAGCCTGGGCACCGAATTGGGTTTTCGGTATATATTGTATTATGAAAAATCTCTACTATTAAAGGAGAGTTGGTTCCATCCCGCCCCCTTTTTTCCAGGGTTTTCTCCTCTCGTTTCCCTCCTCCTATGGTTTTCTATAGCGTTTTTTGGTAAGTCCAACTAATGTTGCACAAAACTAAATACCAAGATAATTAGAGTAAATTGGAATAACCTAAACCAAATCGATATTTTTTCAAAACCATATCTTATATTAACTCAATCAAATCAATCTTAGCAAAATCTCATATATCATACCTCTACTCATACTTAAATGAAATTAAATGATACCAAAATCTAGAATATGGTGTATATAAGGTATATGTCGGACAAGATTGATGTTGAACCACTATAATATGGATGCCCCTATTGCAACGCATGGGCAATTAGTTAGTCATTAGCACAAACATAAAAAATGTAACTTTAACTAGCAAATAAAGTTTTATACATCATGTATATGTGATTATATGATACAAATGATCATTATAAGATACATGTACTCAATCATAAACAACTATTGAATAAATACAACATGATGAAGGGGGGCATTGCCCCTCTGCACGCTTGCTTTTTTTGAAAAGAGGAAAGACCCCGGCCTCTGCACGCTTGCTGGCGTTATGTTCTCCAATAGGTGGTAGTTGGCGAGCTTCCTAGGGCTTGCAGCGTGGACTCGCGGCCTAGCACGAGGTAGCCGAGTGCCTTATAGCCGTCCGAGCCCATGAGGCCTGGGTAGTTGTTATCGAACGACAGCGTCGTTGGGAATGAGATTCAAAGTAGCGACATTGTCGAAGACATACCATCACCCACCCTTATAAGATACATGTACTCAACCATAAACAACTATTGAATAAATACAGCATGATGAAATGAGGGGTGCCTCCTACACACTTGTTGGCATTTATGGTCTACAAATCACATATTTGTACTTTATTTACATATGTAAATATATTGAGCCCTTACTTAAGATGGGTCCTAGTCCATCACATCATTTGACATGGCCTAGGGTCGTCCCTGCTATAGAGTAAAAACAAGAAGACGGGAGGTGAAGATCGATGAACCATCGCGTGGTGGACCAAGTACGGATGTCGTCGTTGAGAGTTCTGATTTGGCTTCCTGGGGACGAAAACTAATCTCTACTTACTTAATTTTATTTTAAAGTAAGGTTTCATCTTCCGTCAACGAGCATTGCACCCGTGCACTTCGTCTGTCCCCCTCCCCTCCCCCCTCCCGCATCCTGTTTTCTGATCACATGTCTGCGCCCCTGTCAATTCCCACACGTGGCAGAGAAAATAAACTAGTAGAAACCCATGCATTCATGTCTTCAAACCCGCCGTTTGACCAGGGAAAAAACCTATGCACACGCAGATCTCCCCTCTTGCGATCCCCACACCCGCTCTCTTCTCCCTCCCAAACCCTAGAGTTTCGGCATAACACTAATCCACCGGTCCTAGACAAGGTGACACCGTCCGGAACTAGATGAGCAAAACTACGGAGGCAGGGGATTGTACATACCCTCGGAGGCGTCGCTATCAGAGAACTCCTTGTCGAGCATGCGACTAGACATGTCGGTGATCTTGTTGTCCCTCGCGGTGGTGTTGTGGGTGGTGTTGGTGACGAGGTTCCCATAAAAATTCTCTCGTGTCTCCTTGTCAGATCCCCGGCGCAAGCGCGAGTGCCACAACAATGGGTGTGGATGTGGGAAGGGGGGAGGGAGAGCAATGGGTGCGGAGCGGATACGGCTGGCGCGTCGGGTCAGGGATTTTGGTGCGGAAAGGAAGGAAGGCTATTGGTTGGCATGGAGGCGTTGCAGATGAAGGAAGGAGATCTATTACTCATGTTATTTCACCACCTCCTGTTATTCTGAAGTTTGGATCCTTTTGCTTTGCAATGCCTCCTACGGATGAGGTGAAGCCCAATGTTAGAAGGGATCCCATTTTAGAACAACGCCAATGTGTTTCGGCGAGGCCAAATAGGAATGGCTCAAAATAATTGGTTATCCCGTGTTGGCTTAATTTATTAGGCCAAACATTGCTTTATATCTAGGCCATGTCATGGGCCATAGAGTTCTATTTTTTAGTTGTGTTAATTTAATTAGATATGGGCCTGTCCAATCCGAATAGTTTTAGTTTTAGGGTTTACCTATATATAAGCTGGTTGTAGGCCATTGTAATAGGGGAGTTGAACTTTCGAGTTAAGAATGGACACGAAAAATTTCCCATGTCGGGGACGCCAATATTGTTTGTTTTGCTTGCTAATTCGCAAGAATCTGTTCTGCTGTTTGTGGAGTAGTTCTAATTTGTTCAACATTCGAAGTTATCTATTTGGTTCTATCGTTCGCTGTGAAAGGTTGGGCCAAAAACTATATGATCTCTACTTGATCCTTATCATCGTGGTGTCACAGTGTCGGGTTTATCACGGTGATCTACTACTTCAATCTACTACCGAGATTTGTTGCCGGCGGCTTTGGCCAAGACAACCGTTCCGTGCTTCTCCTTTTTGCTGGAGACGTTGGATTTGGCTCCAATTCCTGTTGTCCGAGTTCACTTTTGTAGGCAGCCATTGATTTCTTTTTTTTTCATCCGAGTCTTGTACCTAGTGAACTCCTAATCGTGGTGGACTCCGCTCCTACTTCACGTCGTTTTGGCCTGGGAGTCTACTTACCGCATGATCTCTTTCCGTGCATTGTTTTTTTGTTGTCTGCTGGACGTGCTCCCGATTCAGCGTCTTGATCAATTTCTGGTTGCGCCCTTGAGTATTGTTGCCTGCAAATTTTTACTATAGCAATCCCTGTAGTTTAGAATTTCTTATGAATTTTACGACAATGGTGGAATCGACCGATGGCAAGAATTTAGTAGCTGCTGGAGACAAACCGAAGGTGTCTGTGCTTTCAATCTTTGCTAATGATTTGGCTCCTAATGTAAGGGTTGGCTTTGACAGTACATGTGAGTAAAGCAAAGCCATGATTCTTTGACTGTGTAAATTGCACACCTGTTTACCCGGTTTGATGCGTTCGGAGATGTTACCTACCGTCTTACTACCACACTGCCATGCTGGTGTTCATGCTCGCCGACAAGGGGCCCATGCACATGATGTTGATGATGAAGAACTTGAGGATGACGGTGATTATGCACCACAACAGCGACCTTTTGATGCCCGTTTTGCAGGTGCTCATCGTATTATGCCACCTGATCATAATAGTGTTGGTCAGGTTGTTCGTGTTCGCATGGATGATGGTGGTAATTGGGCGTGTCAAACTGTTCATCCCTCCTTTCTCCGGTGACCGCGGACCGGCGATTATTTGGAGTGGGAGATGCATATGGATCATATTTTTGTTACCCACCATTATAGTGAGGAGAAGAGACTTCAACTTGCTGCAATTGAATTCACCGGTTACGTGCTGATTTGGTGGAGTCAAATTCTGCGTATGCCAAACTGCCAAATGTCCTAAAGAGGTATGAAAGAACTTATGCGACATCGTTTTGTTCCTGAATATTACAAGTGTTATATGTACCACAAATTACAGCGGCTCACTCAAGGTAATAAATCGGTGGATGACTATTATAAAGAGGCGGAGTTGTTGATGATACGTACAGGAACAACTGAGGACCTGGAGGCCACTATGTCTTGGTTCTTTCATGGGCTGAATGTTGAGGTGCACGATTTGTGTGGAGATGGTGGTCTAGTACAACATCCAAGATCTTGTGCACCAAGCTGAGCGTGCAGGGCAACAACTCAAATGATGTCAAGTTCCAGCGACGAACACATGGCATCATTCCCCCACCGAGGCTACTGGTTCTAGTGCTAAGCCGACACCTTCTACACGCTCCAACAATTTTTCTCATGTTGAGGTGCCAAAATCAGGAGGGTCCAAAGCTGCGTCCACTCAATCTATCGCTAGTATAGAGTGCCTTACTTGTGGAGGCCGAGGACACATGAGGTGTGATTGTCCTAATACAAAAGGGTGATGCTCACACAAGATGGATATGTGTCTGCTAGTGATGATGACAAGGGTGTTGATCCATCTAGTGAAGATCTAAGGAATTTGAATATGTGGATGTGTATCCAGAGAACACTACTCCTAATTGCACTAACTTGATGGTGCCTAATGTGCCCGCGGATTGCACAGAAGGACAAGGGCAGCGCTGCAATTAATAGTTTTCAGACCCAATGCATAGTCCAAGACACTACATGCAAGCTGATTATTGATGGTGGCAACTACACCAACATTATCAGCAAAATTTTGGTGGATTCTCTCTTGTTGCCTACATGGAAACACCCGCAGCCACATTGCGTTCAGTGGTTGTATAATTCTGGAAAGCTGAAGGTAACACATAAGGTGTGCCTGAAAATTTATGTAGGTACTTATGAGGACACGGTGGTCTATGATGTTTTGCCTATGGATGCATGTCATGTGCTGCTAGGCCGACCGTGGCAATTTGATAGGCGTTCCACTCATGAGGGTAGATCCAATGTTTATTCCTTGTGGCATAAGGGGAAGCATCATGTGTTGCAGCCTATGATTGACAAGCATATCAAAGTGGACGCATTTACTATGAAGACGAAGGTCCAACACATTAAGGCGACACCGAGGATGGTTTCCTCTCAAGTTGGGGGTGATGAGGGGAGGATATCTATTATGCATGTTATTTCACCACCTCCTGATATTGTGAAGTTTGGATCCTTTTGCTTTGTAATTCCTCCTACGGACGAGGTGAATCCCAATTTTACAACACCACTAATGTGTTTCAGCGAGGCTAAATTGGAGTGGCTCAAAATAATTGGTTATTGTGTGTCGGTTTAATTTATCAGGCCGAACATTGCTTAGGCCATATCATGGGCCATAGAATTTTTTTAGTTGTGTTATTTTAATTCGGTATGGGCATGTCCAATCCGAATAGTTTTAGTATTAGGGTTTACCTATATAAGCTGGCCACCGGCCATTGTAACAAGGGAGTTGAATTTTCGAGCTAAGAATAGATAGGAAAAATGTCCCATGTCAGGGACACAAATATCGTTGTTTTGCGTGTTGATTCGCAAGAATTTGTTCTTTGTTTGTGGAGTAGGTTGATACGTCTCCCACGTATCTATAATTTGTGAAGTATTCATGCCATGTTTACAATAATTTATATGGTTTTGGTGCACTTTTATATGATTTTTATGGAACTAACCTATTAACCTAGTACCCATTGCCATTTGTTGTTTTCTACATGTTTTTGGTTTTCCAGAAAATCCATACCAAAAGAAGTCCAAATGCCACAAAAATTTACGTTGATTTTTTCTGGAACATAAGAGACCCCAAAAGCTTCGAGGAAGGACAAAAGACCTAGGAGGGAGTCACAAGCTCACCCCGTGCACCCTGGGGGGTAGGGAGTGCCGTCTGAGCTCGTGGGTCCCATGTTAGTTTGCTCGTTCATGAGTTGTTGTTTCAATATGTAAAGTTTTCTGTTATTGCTTAAATTTTCCAGAAAAGACAGAATATGATAAAATATTGAAATTTTGACACATTAAGCCATTATAAATTTTCTACAGTATGGTAAATTTTCAGAATTTTTTGAGTTAAATAAATATGAATTTCGCTTCATCCTTTATAGTCTATTCTGTTTAGACATATTGATGTTATGTTTGCATATGTTTGCTTGTTTAGTTATTCTATTTGAGGATAGGAGTATTAAATATGCGGAGGAATTTAGTATGCAACTTTTAATTACAATTTTAGTAATTTGCTACAATAGAGAACGCTAAGGTTTTGAAGTGTATTTATACTAACTTATCTCATGAGTTCTTGTCAAGTTTTGTGTGGATGAAGTTTTTAAGATTCAGGGAAACCGTGATATAAGAGGAATTAAGAAGACACAAGAGCTTTCCTAAAAAAAGACACAAGAGCTCCAGCTTGGGGATGCCTAAGGCTCCCCAAGTTAATATTCCAGTAAGTGTTAAGAATCTAAGCTTCGGGATGCCCAGGTAGGCATCCCACCTTTCTTCATCAACAACCATCGGTTAGTCTTGGTTGAGCCTAAGTTTTTGTTTGTTCACATGATGTGTGCTATTATTGGAGTGCCCTTTTTGTTTTGTTTGCTATTTTATAAACTTATTAGATTTGAAAGTTTTGAATTGGAGAGAGTCCTCACATAGCTACTTAATTGTTTGACTTCTCGTTGATCTTCACTTATATTTTTTGGAGTATTCGTCATTCACTCTTGTGCTTCATGTATATCCTAATAGTAAATGTTTGAATGAATCGAATATCATAAATATCAAATTACATTTGTTTCATTTGATATTCCAATGGGGAGTAATGACTTCACATATAAGGAGTATAAGTGGTAAAATTTATTAGAAGTTAGCAAACACAGCATTGGTCACTTGAACAATTCAAGAAAGAATATTAAAGGAAGAGAGATTTCACATATAAATATACTAGCTTGGACATCTTCTATGATTGTGAGCCCCCATTAATTATTTTCAAACTTGATCAAGTTGTTGATGTTGGAAAAGGAAGACAACATAATGGGTTATGTTTGTTTATATTCACATAAAAGTTATATTGTCATGACTCCTCTAACATGTGGTGCTTGCTCATAATCTTTTGTTAGCCAAAATTTCATACTAAGTAGAGATACTACTTGTGCATCCAAAAACTCTTAAACCCAGTTTCTTGCCATGAGAGTCCACCATATTGATACGTCTCCAACGTATCTATAATTTTTGATTGTTCCATGCTGTTTTATTATCAATATTGGATGTTTTATAATAATTTTATATCATTTTTTGGTACTAACCTATTGACATAGTGCCAAGTGCCAGTTGCTGTTTTTCCATGTTTTCTACATCGCATGAAATCAATATCAAACGGAGTCCAAATGCCACAAAACTTCACGAAGATTTTTTTATGGACCAGAAGGGAGATATTGGGCCCTGGTTGCACCTGGGGGAGTCTCGAGGAGGGGACAACCCACCAGGGCGCGCCAGGAGGCCCAAGCGCGCCCTGGTGGGTTGTGCCCACCTCGGGTGCCCCCCGGACCGCCTCTTTGCTCTATAAATACCCCAATATTCCAGAAACCCTAGAGACGTGGACGAAATATTCATCCAGCCGCCGCAGAGTCCAGAACCACCAGATCCAATCTAGACACCATCTCGGATGGGGTTCACCACCTCCATTGGTGCCTCTCCGATGATGCGTGAGTAGTTCTTTGTAGACCTTCGGGTCCGTAGTTAGTAGCTAGATGGCTTTCTCTCTCTCTCTCTCTGAATTCTCAATACAATGGTCTCTTGAAGATCCATATGATGTAACTCTTTTTGCGGTGTGTTTGTTGGGATTTGATGAACTTTGAGTTTATGATCAGTCATATCTTTTTATATCCATGAAAGTTATTTGAGTTTCTTTGATCTCTTATATCCTCGTATTTCTTCTCCGATATTTGGGTTTTGTTTGGCCAACTTGATCTATTTATCTTGCAATGGGAAGAGGTGCCCGGTAGTGGGTTCGATCTTACGGTGCTTGATCCCAGTGACAGAAAGGGAAACGGCACATATGTATCGTTGCTACTAAGGATAAAACGATGGGGTCTATCTCTACATAGATAGATCTTGTCTACATCATGTCATCGTTGTTATTGCATTACTCCATTTTCCCATGAACTTAATACACTAGATGCATGCTGGATAGCGGTCGATGTGTGGAGTAATAGTAGTAGATGCAGACAGGAGTCGGTCTACTAATCTTGGACCTGATGCCTATGTAATGATCATTGCCTGGATATCATCATAATTATTTGAGGTTCTATCAATTGTCCAACTGTCATGGATTTGTCATGGCAGATGCCCTAGTGTGAGGACTTAATCGTGAGGCCAACGCATATACGTAGTAGCTTGAGAGGGGTTGGTCGGAATCGAGAGACGCGAGGAGATCGTCGAGGTGAGCTGACACACGAGACAAGATTTAGATAGCTTTGGGCCCCGGGAAACATCATCCGATAATAACCCTACATGATGTTTGTGGCCAGGTCATATTCCATATGCTCATGAGGGAGTTGCCGCATAAACCGGCTCTCCTCTAGTTGTGTCTAGCCCTAGAGATTATTCAGCCTCTCTCTCTTGGGGTGCCCTACCCCTCTTTATATAAGTTGAAGGGGCGGGTTACATGTAGAGTCCTAGTCGGATTAAGACTTAAACTATTCTGACCTCTTGTCACGGGCTTCTTACCATGGGCTTCTTAACGTCTCGCGCTTATTAACCCCAGGCGACTCTGTCTGCCGGGTTATAACTGGCTGCCGGGTTATAACTATCTGTCGGGTTATAACTGTCTGCCGGCTTATAACTGTTCGCCAGCTTACAATCTGCCGGCTTATAACTGTCCGATGGCTTACAATCTGCCGGCTTATAACTGTCCGCCGGCTTACAATCTGCCGGCTTATAATCTGCCGGGTCACCAATGAGTCACCAGGCTCGCGCGGTTTACCAATGAAACACCAAGTCCCAGCCGGGTCATATCTCCGGCCGGGTCATACCGCGGGGTATATCCCCGACACCAATAGTCACTACAAAAAAAAGACACATCCGTGACATTTTGGGCCGAATGAATTTTTTTTGTCATACATATGACACTTCTATGACGATAATTGTGACAAAACCCGGTATCATCATAGATGTGGTGGGCTCCTACTTCTATGACAAAAAATCATGACAGAAAATGGGCTTTTCGTCCTGGGCGGGCCGGAGATGCAGCTGCATGACATTCTTTGGCCCGTCCATGACGGAAAAAACCGTGGTAGAAGCGAGGGCGAGGAAAATTTCGGAGAGTTCCCGGTTACGGTGGGAGGTCGGGGCCGAGCGATGCGCGTTTCTCTCGTACACGTACGCGTGTGTGTGTGAGGCATTGGCTCTAACTGAACCCGAGCGAGGCGTTGGGCTCTAAGTGAACCCGAGCGATTGCACTGCAGGCTACGCGTTACTGAACCCGAGCGATCGATCGAACCCGATCGAGTGATTCCTTCGCTACTGCTGCTAACTGAAGTCGATCGATGCTACCTCTGGGATGAACAGTGAGCGTTGCGGGGGGGGGGGGGGTTTGGATGAACAGTGAGCGGTGGCGTTGCCTCTGGATGAACAGGACCCCGTGGTGTGGTGGAGGGCTGGATGAACAGTAGACGGTGGAGGGGTGCCCGTGGAGGGGTGGTTGAACAGTAGCCGGTGGAGTAGCGCGCGGTGGAGGCTGGATGAACAGGAGCCTGTGGAGGCTAGAGGAGGTCGACGATAGCCCGTGGAGGCTGGAGGAGGTCGACGGTGGAGATGAACAGTATCCCGTGGAGTCCCGTTTTGCGGTACGGCACACCCCTCCCGATGAACAGGACCCCCGTTTCGACCGTAGGAGGTCCGTTTCGTCCGTTTTGCGGTACGCCACACCCCTCCCGATCAACAGGACCCCCGTTTCGACCGTAGGAGGTCCGTTTCCTCCGTTTTGCGGTACGCCACACCCCTCCCGATCAACAGGACCCCCGTTTCGACCATAGGAGGTCTGTTTCCTCCATTTTGCGGTACGCCACACCCCTCCCGATCAATAGGACCCCCATTTCAATCGTAGGAGGTCCGTTTCCTCCGTTTTGCGGTACGCCACACTCCTCCCGATCAACAGGACCCCCGTTTCGACTGTAGGAGGTCCGTTTCCTCCGTTTTGCGGTACGCCACACCCCTCCCCATGAACACGACGCATTCCGTTGCCTCCCCATGAACACGACGCATTCCGTTGCCTCCCCATGAACACGACGCATTCCGTTACCTGCCCATGAACACGACGACGACGCTGTTTCTCCGTTCCGACCCAGCCATGTACACGAGCCCTGGTCGTACGTATGCGCGAGTAGGCGTTCGAGACCCCGCCCGTATGTACACATACGTGGCCGTATTTTCTTTCTTGCACCCTGGCCGCTGTACGTACGTGTACATGCTACGTGCGCGCCTCTACTACGACACGTACGCGCCTCTACTACGACACGTGCGCGCCTCTACATCCACCAGTATATATGTACGTACACGTTTGCGACCAGAATGACAACGCTACGTACACTTCGACCAGGTGGGTCCCGACTGTCAGGAACTTCCTTGCCTGCGAAGATGTAGCTGGTGGGTCCCAGCAGTCAGGGGGGCGAATCGTTTTTTTTTGCCCGGACGCACTTCCTTGCGTGCGAAGATGTAGCTGGTGGGTCCCAGTAGTCAGGGGCAAACGTTTTTTTCGCGAAATACGGTGGCCCGTCCGGTGGGTCCCCGCTGTCAGGTGGAGGAATAATTATTTTGCACGTAATAAGGAGGCACTTCCTTGCTGCGGCCGTGGACCTAGCTGTCAGCCTCTCCACGTACAGTCCACGTATGATGGAAGCCGTTCCTTGACCACGTTGACCACGCCGTGCCAAGAGCACCAGGGCGGTGGACGACGGCGAGGCCTAGGAAGGGGACGACGCGGAGCCGGGGAAGACGCGGCAGTGGATGCCCACGCGTAGAGGAGTACGAGGGTTCACTGGTTCGCTGCGGTGTGAGGCTGCCATCGCCGCAGAATAACAGGGGGTGTGGGTGAGTAGAGGGATGGCCTGGCCAGTGGTGGGAGTAGTAGGGGGCGGTGAGGCCTCCGCCACATCGCAGCCGGCCACGGGAGGCAGGAGCACGAGGCACGACCGGCGCTGGTTTGGGCGGCTGGAGCAAGAAGACCAGAGGTTGAAGAAGCATTACGGCCGTTGGATGGACATCGTACGGTCACTGGAGCTAGAATCGTGCATATTGACTAAGTTGACAAATCCCTCCGTCCCCGTCAACTTAGTAGGCCCACAAGTCAGCCTGCCACTATACTGGGTCCCAGCTAACAGGGGGAGTATTCATTTTTTTTGTGCGTAATAAGGAGGCACTTCCTTGCGTGCGAAGATATAGCTGGTGGGTCCGAGCTGTCAGCGGCGGTAACGTTTTTTTTCACGAAATACAGAGGCCCTTTCGGTGGGTCCCTGATGTCAGCTCGAGGAATCATTATTTTGTGCGTAATAAGGAGGCATTTCCTTGCGTGCGGCCGTGGACCCAGCTGTCGGCCTCTCCACGTACAGTCCACTTCAGATGCATGTCGGTCGTTGACCACGTTGACCAGGCCGCGCCGAGAGCACCAGGGCGGTGGACGACGGCGAGGCCTAGGAAGGGAACGACACGGAGGCATGGAAGACTCGGCAGTTGTTTCCCACGCGGAGGGGAGTACGACTGTACGAGGGTTTACTGGTTCGTCTGCCGTCGCCGGAGAATAACATCAGGTGTGGGTGAGTAGAGGGATGGCTAGGCCAGCGATGGGAGTAAGGTGGGGTGGTGAGGCCTGCGCGGCAGCAGAGCCGGCCGCGGGAAGGAGGGAGCAGGCAGTCCCGCCGGCGCTTGTTTGAGCGGCTGGAGCAGGAAGAGCAGAGATTGAAGAAGCACGACGGCCGTTGGATGGCCATCCAACAGTCACTGCTTGTGCGTCAACCTTTTTTTAGGAAAGCCTCAAATCTGTGGAAAACAGCATACAGCCCATCTGCCATTATTTCTAATAATTTACAGCCCATTTGCTAATTATTAAGGTTTTTTTGGACCCATATTCTTTTTGTTAGCATTACAGCCCATATTGTGGCCACGGTTAAAAAATTATAAGAAATTTTGCATATTTCGGTGCGGTCCGAACTGTTTTTAATCCCGAAATTTCGACTCACATTCAAACTGATTTTAAAAATAAATGTATATCAATATAAAATCGAACAAATTCTCCACGCATAAAAATTAATGTAATTTAAAATCTTGAAATGAAAAAAAGATATTTGAAACTAATTGCCGGTTTGATGTGTTTTAAAAATGTACAGCCCATTTCTCATTACTGATGGGCCATTTTCTCGGCCAGCCGAATGAAAGCTCTCCTCGTCAAGATTTGCAGCCCAACAGGCCTGACAAAGCGACTTACTTGGCAAATCACACAAAAACTGGGCTGTGGCCGTGGACCCAGCTGTCAGCCTCTCCACGTACAGTACTCTTCAGATGGAAGTCGTTCCTTGACCACGTTGACCACGCCGCGCGGAGAGCACCATGGCGGTGGACGACGGTGAGGCCTATGAAGGGGACGACGCGGAGCCGGGGAAGACGCGGAAGTGGAAGCCCGCGCGGAGAGGAGTACGAGGGTTCACTGGTTCGGCTGCGGTGTGAGGCTGTCGTCGCCGCAGGGCCTAGCCAGCGGTGGGAATAGTAGGGGGCGGTGAGGCCTCCGCGGCAGCACAACCGGCCACGGGAGGCAGGAGCACGCGGCACGACCGGCGCTGCTTTGGGCGGCTGGAGCAAGAAGACCAGAGGTTGAAGAAGCACTACGACCATTGGATGGACATCGTATGGTCACTGGAGCTAGAATCATTCATATTGACTAAGTTGGGTCCCACCTAGCCGGGGGAGTATTCATTTTTTTGTGCGTAATAAGGAGGCACTTCCGGTGGGTCCGAGCTGACAGCGGGGGGAACGTTTTTTCGCTAAATACGGTGGCCCGTCAGGTGGGTCCCAGCAGTCAGGGGGCAAACGTTTTTTTCGCAAAATACGGTGGCCCGTCCAGTGGGTCCCTGCTGTCAGTTGGAGGAATCATTATTTTCCGCGTAATAAGGAGGCACTTACTTGCTGCGGCCGTGGACCCAGCTGAGACTCTCCACGTACAGTATACTTCCGATGGAAGTCGTTCCTTGACCACGTTGACCTCGCCGCGTTCCGTTGCATGCATGCGTCCATGGGCGTGGTGCGTCCCCACTGTCAGCCTCTCACGTACAGTCATCTTCCGATGACTCTCGGTTGTTGACCACGTTGACCACACCATGTCGAGCGCACCCAGACTGGAATGACCCGGAGATGGGGAAGACGGGGCAGTGGAGTCACAGATGGAGAGGAGTGGGAAACTTCATTGGTTCAGGTGCGCGGCAACACAGCCGCGGTGCCGCCCACGAGAGACAAGAGCAAGAACAGAGGTTGAAGAAGGAGCACGGCTGTTGGATTAACGTCCAACGGTCCAGCTGCTAGAATCATTTGTTGATTAAGTTGACAAAGCCGTGCGTACACGTCCGCTTAGTAGGCCCACAAGTCAGTCACCAAATCTGATGGGTCCCAGCTGTCAACGGGATGAATAATTTTTTCACAAAACAAGGAGGCACTTCCTTCCGTGCGAAGATACAGCCGGTGGGTCCCAACTGTCAGGTGGAGAAATAATTTTTTCGCAAAACAAGGAGGTCCCTCCTGTAGCTGGTTCGAATCCAAACCTAGACTATGACTATATATGGTGCTATGCTACTCTGCAAGTAATGAAACTGACATATCCAACGTTCGCTTCTCCTCTTCTCTACTTACTCTGCCTATCATCAGAAGCTCTGGCCGCAGCAACCATGTCCGCTGGCTGCTCGTCCACCCGCTCTTCAGCAGGCAACAGCCAGATATGCGCCAAGTCGCCACCCGTACCATCGCCTGTGGGTCTCATCACACCCCCGCCGGCACGCGCACCGCAGCCGATTGCTCATCGCAACCCGCTGCCGTTGGTGTGGTGCCACTGCTACAAATCACGCAGAGTCATCCGTCGCGTCTCAACCACAATCCGCAACCCTGGCCGAGTCTTCTACAAATGCCCGAATCATGGGGTAATAATATGTTTAAGTGTTGTTCTGCTGCTTTCAGTTGCTGATTTTTTTTAATAGTTTGGTTGATGATCTTCCAATTTGATTCGTGCAGAAAAGGGAAGATTCGTGTGATTTGTATTTCTGGGAAGTTGCTGATGTGGGGGAATGCAACTACGCTGATTATTTGGTTAGCCGAGGAATCCCAATACCAGCAGGTTGGGGTGTTGGACAAGTAACTGAAGGAACGGCAGAAGAGGAAGATGCAGAGCAGAAGGTTAAAGATGCAGTTCCTCTGATCATGGCCAAGCAACAGCTGCTGAACGGCCTTGACAGCAATGAGGAGATGAAAGAGCTTGTGAAGATAATGGGCAAAATCGATGTGCTCTGTAGGATGATTGTCTCTTTATTTGCAGTGTATGTAGCACTCGTGATGTATTCAGTGGCTACGACATGAGCACTTTGCTGAAACTAGTAATGAATGAAACCTGTGTAGCAGGCTGGGCGTAGTGTTGTGAACATCTAATGATTTCTATTAACGGAAATCAGGGGGTATCCCCTTTTGCTCATATAAATAAATAAATAGCAGAGGCCCTGTCGGGTCAGCTTTGTTCTCATTCGAAGACGTCGAGCAAATTGCAGTCCAACAGCAAACTATGTCATCAAATTCAAGTTTCACAGCCAAATATGAGTACAACTAAACAACAATGTCATCATGTTTTAGTTGTCATACAATCACCAAACACAAATCAGCATACATAACAAGTGATGTTCTCACAGCAAAATACTAAACAACATGTTCATCAGGTTTCAGTTGTCATAGCAAACACAATTTCACATAGTAGATAAAAAAACGTCTTCTGACAGGCAAATACGACAAAAGCAATGTAATCATCATCCGCAGCAGCAGCGTCAACATCTTCGCCATGTGTATCAGTCTGAATCGTAATTCCCCACGGTGTCATCTTCTTCTTCGTCCTCAACGTCCTCGAACGTTGGCTTCTTCTTGATCAACTCTTGTATGTCCACAGCACGACAGGCAATCTTTTCGCCGGCGTCATTGACGTGATGGTTCTCAAAGATATTAGGAACATCTGTGTTATCTTGTACATCAGGAGCAGTGTAAGCATCATCTTGTTGTGCAACTTCATTAAACGAATTCCTCTGCTCAAACCTTTGCAATACTCTCCAGTCATCGCTACGTGCAAATGTGTCTTCCAAGAAAAATATCTGTGTTGCTTGATTTGCCAAAATAAAAGGCTCGTTGGTCTGGTACGCCGCCTTGACATTGATGGATTTGAAATAATCATCAGCTCTGGGTTTTGCGATCCTGGAAAACAGGTTATACCAACGACAGCACAACAGAACCACACACCGATGATCCTCGAAACTGGAGATATACTGCAACTGAACAATGTCTGTTATGTTAGCATACATTTCAGTTGTCTCTTTGTCATACGTATCCGTGCTCATGATGGCACTGTTTTGTGTCTTCCTGCCTTCGTCTCGTGCAAGGGTGTTGTAGCGCACATCTCCAACAACGCAAGATTCATAATGTCTTACCCGAGTATCAGGACCCATTGCTAGTGAGTAAAGGGCATCATCAACTGCCTGCCCATCCTCCCGCATCTTCTTAACCTATGGTTAGAAAATAGACAAGCTGATCATCTTATGTACTCAATATATTAAAAAAACTGACAGTGCACTTCAAAAGCTTACATGGTTCTTGAACCATTTCGCAAATCCTGCCATAACCAGTTTGTCAATGTTTCTTGGATTTTGCGGCAGTAACTCCTCTTTGTAGATGCTGCACAACATAGTGATCGCGTCAAACATCTAAATATATAAGAATGTGCTGCAAGTTTAGTAGATTACGATGTATAAGCTGCAGTACTGCACTTACTTGATATAAGGTAGTATCTCAGGACAGTTATTCAACACATACCAAACCATTTTGTCCAAATCTTTAGGTTTGTCCTCTTGTCGACTCTTCCCTGTAACTCGAACAGAATAATCGAAAACATTGAGCCCGGGATTGTCTTCACCCACCTCTTTGCTAAGCTGATCAGCTGTTTCAATGTATTTTGAGCAGAATGTCAACGCTTCTGTAGCAATGTAGGCCTCTGCAATGGAACCCTCGGGTCTAGCTCTGTTCCTAACATAGCCCTTGAAAGTGCCTAGCCGCCTTTCAATAGGGTACATCCAGCCATACTGTACTGGACCTCTAAGTAGTGCCTCATCAGGTAGATGAACAGCCAAATGCACCATCACATCAAAGAAGGCTGGAGGATATATCTTCTCAAGGTCGCATAGGATAGTTGGTATCTTGTCTCTAAGACGCTCCAAAGCATCTATCCTGATATTCCTACTGCAGAGTTCCCTGAAGAATTGTCCCAACTCTGCAACTGCTCTGTATAAGTCAGGGCGGCCCAATCCTCTAAGGATAACAGGTAAAACCCTTTGAAGTAGGACGTGGCAGTCATGAGTTTTCAACCCTTGTACCTTGTTTCCATCTGCACTGACTCTCCTTTCAGGGTTGGAAGCAAATCCATGTGGGAATCTCACACGTGACAGGACCTCGCAGAATTCTTTTCTTTTTACCTTGTCCAAGACGTACACAGCTGGTGCCATATCCCGTGGTTTACCTTCATCTTGCACCTGCAAATCCTTTCTGATACCCAGGTGTGTCAAATCAATCCTAGATTTTAAGGTATCTTTCGTCTTGCCTTCAATATTAAGAAGTGTGCCGATAATGCTGTCACATATATTTTTCTCGATGTGCATCACATCAAGATTATGCCGCAGATCCAAATCTTTCCAATACTCCAAGTCCCACAAAGTGGACCTGCGGGTAAACAATAATCTCTCTTCTACCCTGCCACGCTTCCTTTTCCCGCTACCATTACCAGGATGGTTTCCTGGTGTAATATGCCTGACCTTCTCTAATTCCACTTGCAACTCATCGGCGGTGAGCCTCTTTGGCGCATCACGGTTTTCATGCTTTGCATTGAACACATGTCTTCGGTATTTTCTAGGATGCGGCTTGTCCTTGGCAAGGAAACGGCGGTGTCCAATGTAACAGATCTTGCTAAGTATTGCGTATGACAGCGGATTCCTGTCACAGCGAACACATGCATTGTAACCATGTGTCGTTCGCCCTGACATAGTGCCCAAAGCCGGATAATCATGGATGCACCAAATTATAACAGCACGCAGAAAGAAATCAGCTGGTGGGCTGCTATATAGGTCTCGAGTGAGAACACCCTTCCATAGCTGTTGAAGTTCCTCCACAAGAGGCTCCATGAACAAATCAAAATCCTTTCCAGGACTTTTTGGACCTGGGATGAGCAAGGCCATCATGTAGTTTGATTCTTTGGTGCAGACATTTGGAGGCATGTTGTAAGGGATAACAAGCACTGGCCACATGCTATATGTGGCGCTCTGGTGGCCAAATGGGTTAAATCCATCTGAAGCTAAGCCAAGTCTAATGTGTCTCGGGTCAGCAGCAAACTCTTTGTGTTTATCATTGAAGCTTTTCCACTCACTACCATGAGATGGATGGCTCATTACATTCTGATCTCTGTACTCCTGGTTCCTAGAATGCCACAGTACATCCTCTCTTGTTTCAGCATCATGAAACAACCTCTGCAATCTTGGTATAATTGGAAAATGTCTCAGAACATTATGAGGAATCCTCTTCACAGCATCGCCATCTTTCCATCTTGATGATTTGCATTTCGGGCATTCACTTAAGTTGGCATAATCCTTCCGGAACAGAACACAATTATTCTTACAAACATGGATCATATCATATCCAATTCCAACTGCACGAAGGAAATTCTTCATTTTACTGTAGGTGTGTGGCAGCTCAGACGCATCTGGGAAAGATTCGCGGAAAGCAGCCAACATCGCATCGAATGATTTGTTGGTCATCCGCTCAGATGTCTTCACCTGAAGAAAGGTGACCATAGCTGAGAATACTGACAGCTTATTTCCTGGGGTGACAGCAACGTTGCATTGTTCCAACATGCGGGCCCACCGTTTTTCTTCTGCAGGTGAAAGTTCACGGAATGCACGAGCATTTCGTAGCATTGTTTCAATGTTGGTCAAACTCACTGGCTCCGCCACCACCACCTCCTCCTCCTCTTCCACCTGAGCATCAGGCAGATCAAGATGGTGATCTGCTGCTTCCACGTAGTCAATAACATTGACGTTCACAGCTTCACCATGATGAACCCACCTAGTATATGTGACCGACATCCCATACAAGTGTAGATGATTTTGCACAGTTGACTGGGGTCTTGTAACTGAATTCATACAACTGCTACACGGGCAGAGCACATCTGATTTCGGACCACCGTACTCAGCTCTGATAAAGTTCATGAAGTTTTCAACCCCCTCGACATATGCAGCGGAGAATCTTCGAGCAGAAGTTATCCAAGTCCTGTCCATCTGTTAGACATACAAATTAGTTCTTCTACTAGATATTACAGGAAAAACATATATGCTTTTTTATGAAGTCCAGAAAAAAATACCTAGGTCGATGTCTAAAGCTATGGCAAGATATTTGGACGAGCAGATCTAAGTAACGAAATATATGTAAAGCTAATTCAGCAAACAGATTTGAGTGCCAAATTATGGCAGGCTGTTTCAGCAGTCAATGAGGCCGAGCACACAGCCATCGAACTATCGAAGGCCATCGCAGCAACAAAGATCGAGTATAAAACGGTGTAGAGCTATTTCACCTAACAGATTGGCTACTAGACCATGGCAATCTACGTCACAATAAATATATGGCAGGATATTTTAGCAACTAATCGGCCTTGGCATGCCATCTCAGCTAAGCAGATTGAGTGCAGAACAGGGCAAGGAAGCTTCTTAAGCAGAGCATATTGACAGTAAACTACTTCGGCAAACAGTGAGATTAACAGCGTCTATCAGCTAACATTCAGCGCTACACCGACATGAACGGGGCCTCAGTCTAGAATGCGCGTACCGTGGGAGAAGCTGACCGCCGTGCGTCTCCACACGAACGTCGCCAGCGGTGGCGGCGCTGACCGCCGTGCGCCTCCACAAGAACGTAGCCAGAGGTGGCGGCGCGGCTAGAGGACGGCAGTCTACGAGAGCGTACTGTGGGAGCGAGAGGATCGCCGAACCGCGGCGCCGACGTATCGGCGCGGCGGGGAGGGCGGCTTTGGCGGAGCGAATGGAGTGGAGGGGGACAGGGGGGAGGGGGTTTGGGGAATATTATTGGCTAGTTGGCCGAAGGGCGGTTGAATCGGATTTGGGGGGAATTTTTGGGTGTGGGGGGGGGAGGATTTTCGCGCGGTGGGCGGGGGGAGTTTGGCGCATGGTCGGTTTCTCCAAGTGCAGTCCCACGTGTCAGTGAAGAGGCAAGCCGAAGCGCGTTCCGTTTGCGTGAGCCGTGTGCAGGACCGAACGTGTGTGGGGTGCAATGCGACCGCGACAGGAGTGCTGTGAGTGTACCGCCTTTTTTCCTTTTAAACTAGGTGCTTCGCCCCCTCAAAAAAATTTGTTGCTTCGCGCGATCCATCGATACTACTACTAGTAATCCGGTAATCCCGACTAAAACGGCGCGGCCGGGTCTTTTCCCGCGCGATATGCTGGGAGGTTGGCTTAGTTGGGTTTTTTAGGACGAGTAATGCTACACCTACGTAATCCCAGTTACGTAATTAACGTAATGTGAAACGTGTGAGCTGTTGATTGTAGATTGGGGGAGGGAGGGGCCCACCACCATGAAAATCAGGGGAGGAGAGAGAGAGGCAATTTACGTTAACCCTTTCGTAGGTTCCCGTAGATGTAGAAAGATGTGAAATGCGTGAATGTGTAGTGGACGTACTATTGGAGTGCCTAAGATAATTTGTGTATGTATAGACCCTATGTGTTTATTTTACTTCGCATGTTAGATTTGTCTCGGTTCAATAAAAAGCAGAGTTGGTGATGATGGTGTGCCTGTCATCCTGCAATATAGGCCGTCCGATCTATATCTAACGGATAGGAAGGAAACTATGACAATTTACCCGCACTCCTCTCCACATTTGCAGATAAGGCTTTCCCTCGTTCATCCTTTTCTCCCACAAGATCTTGATCTTCCGTGCAACGCACGGGCATCTTGCTAGTACTCCTACAATATGTATATTATTGTGAAAGTTCATATACACCGGCCGAGATTAATGCAAACACGGCAGATTTTCATTACATTTCGAACTTTTATAGGACAGAAAAATAAAAGAAACCCGACCCTAAACCTATTCTACGGCGGCGACCGACGTCCTCCATCTGCGATCTCTATGTACGGGGGCGGGGTTCAAGACCCGTGAAGTGAAGGTGCGGTCTCCGGCGAGGAAGAGTAGAACACGGGATACGGACCGGCCAGTTGGCACACCATGCCCTGCCGCCTCCCATGCCCTACTCATCCTCGGAGGAGTCCCCGACCTCGGCGGTGCCGGACGTTGGACGGCGGCAAGTAGGACGCGTGGCTGACGGTGCTCCCGTCGTCGGCCGCCAGCGTGGCCACCGCTTGTGCGGTCGCGTCCGCGTCCGGCTACGCCGCTATTGCGTCGCGAGAGGCGACTTGAGCGAGGGCGGCGACCTCGAGCTTCATCCCCGAAGACAAGCTCTCCCGCAGAGCGTTCGCACTTGCGGTCATGGCGGATGTGGTGCCAGGTAGGAGGACGATGCGCTATGGTGTGGAGGTTAGCTGGGCGTTGCCGCTTTAAGTAGCGCATTCCGGTGAGGCCAAGCGTCCGGGTGCGTCATTAAGTCGCCGGAGTTGGTTCCTCGGGCACCGAGCCTCTTAACGACGACATACGAACGGACGGCATGAATGCGGGCAGCTGGCGCCGGCTGGGAACGCACCGCGCGACGGCGCGAGGGACGAGGGTTTTGGTGTGCCAGGGTAGTCAGCTGCGGTCGTGGCAACGTTGGAGATGCCCTTTGCTCACATGCGATCCCCGCATGTCATTGAAAAAGCAAGACGACCCGGCATGGTCTCAGGTCCAGAGGATGCAGTTGGCCGCGCTACACCACTCCGCGGACGCGTCGCGGCGCCCCGTGCATCCTCGACGAGCCGGGTGTTGGGGTGTGTTTGGATTGTGGCCAAAGTGCACCTTACCAAAATTTTGGTCATGACCCAAAGATTGGTCTTTGTTTGGATGGTTGCCATTTTTTTGGCATGCCAATGAACTCTAGCCAACTCTAGTTCATTTTTCTTGCCAATGTCGGCCAAATCATGGGCAACCAATACCTCAACCAAAATTTTGGTCATGACCCAAAGATTGGTCTTTGTTTGGATGGTTGCCATTTCTTTGGCATGCCAATGAACTCTAGCCAACTCTAGTTCATTTTTCTTGCCAATGTCGGCCAAATCATGGGCAACCAATACCTCAACCAAAATTTTGGCTACCCAATGCTTTGATGGGGCAACCTTGGGCACAAACCAAACATACCGTTGGTCGTGCCACAGCACTAACGCCACCCTCGGCACACTGAAACCGACCGTGTCTAGCGACGATATGAGCGTGTCGCTCACCGCGGTCGCCGTGTCCAGAGGCGGTGCTGGAGCTGCGCCCCGTTGTTGGCCCCAACGACCCACATGAACGGTTGTCGGTGGCGAGGAGGTCGTGGGCCAGCTCCTCCATTGGACTAGTCTGCGCTACGTCGTCCCGACGGGTGTGCCCCACATGTCGGTTTCCCTGTTTTCCCGGCCATATTCGAGCGTCAGTGCTCCGCGTTGCGCATTAGGCCTTTCACTATGTAGGCCAAGCGAGACAACTTATTGTTTATTTGAGCCGTTCAAGTATAATCATGTGGCGTTTGCTTATTTCTCATTCCTCTCCAACCCTCTTCTCCATCGATCATGTCGCCCTCCAGTCGAGTCCATCCTCCCGCATGCCTCATTTGAACATTCCGCCGAGTATCATTCGCATGTACCCACCCTAGTCCTCTTTCAATAGATCTCCGGACCCCGAGATGAAATCGAGAGGGAACGAGTGGGGGCACGTGATACCTAAGGCGGATTCAAAATTTTGAACCGGTGATCATAGCATCCGCAAATCATATATAAAGGGTATTCAATGTTCGTTTCGTTTTTGAACGTACAATATACTCCCCCTATCCTTTCTAGTTTACATATAAGTTTTATGTGTAGTCAAAGTATCTCTACTTTGATCAAAAAGGTATCAACATTCAACAACGCCCAATCAATATTGTTAGATTCGTACGTACTCCTAGATTTGTACTCGAGATGGTTTCCAATTTGACTATTGACAAGATTAATAGTACATGAGATGTATAATGTGAAAATTATATCATTGGAAACTCCTTTCACATACGAATTTGACCGTATGCTTTGTGTAAGTTGCATGTCATATATTATTACTCTAACATTTGGTCAAAGTTAGCCTCGAAAAACGCATTAGACCCTGTATGCTTTGTGTAAGTTGCATGTCATATATTATTACTCTAACATTTGTGTAAGTTGCATGTCATATATTATTACTCTAACATTTGGTCAAAGTAGTATAGTGGAAGTGGATCCTCTGACGTAGGTATCCCTGCCTTACCCTCCCTTTCGGTCACTTACTGGCGGACCCCATGCTTGCTAGGCCCCGCATGTCAGTTACTCAATGGGTTCGGCCACGTCAGGGGATCCTCATCCGTAGTATACTCCCTCTGTTTTTATTTACTCCGCATAAAACGGAGGGAGTGGTGGTATAATAAATGACGCGGGCGGGGGAGGGGAGGGACGTCGGTTTGCTCTCAACTGCGGTCCCACAAGCGAGCGAAAACGCAAGACGAAGCGCGTTCCATTCGGTGAGCGACGTGGAGGGTCCAGCGTGCCGGGCTGCAACGCGAACGCGACAAGAGCGATGTACAGTCAAAACCGATTGACCGGTCGTCACCGGAACCACTATTCACACCAGAACCTTCGCTGCTCGGCCTACGCCAGCCACTGCCCTAAAACCACACCAAATCTCCAGCCCATTCCCCCACCTTTCGATCCCCTAGCCCGCATCAAGCGTCCCCTAGTTCGCCGGAAAGCCATGGTGCGCCGCAAGATCACTTACTACAAGATGCTGACGCCGGAGCGCCGCGCAGAAATCGCGGCGGCGGTCGGCGCCACAGACCTCCGTTCCCAAGCTCGCTTTGCGGCGGGCCAATCCCCGAGTTCTCTGGAGCCAAGCTACGAGGAGGAGGAAGCCGATCCAATGTTCATGGCGGAGGTCGCGGCGCAGAAGGCCCCCGATGGGTATGAGACGATGGACGTCGACTTCGTGCCGGCGTCCGAGTCCCCCATGGTGCAGGCGGACCAGCGGTTCAACATGGCGATACTAAAGGAGGACCGGGAGGCAGAGGCTCAACTCGACGCGGAGCGCGCGCATGCCGCTGCCATCGAGGCTCTCCTGCAGGCGGAACCGGATGTCGTGGATGTGAACCGGGCGGCGGAGGCTCAACTTGAGGCGGAGCGCGCGGATGCCGCTGCCATCGAGGCCCTCCTGCAGGCGGAACCGGACGTCCTGGACTTGAACCGGGCGGCAGAGGCTCGACTCGACGCAGAGCGCGCGGATGCCGCTCTCATCGACGCCCTCCTGCAGGCGGAACCGGACGTCCTGGACTTGAACCGGGCGGCGGAGGCTCGACTCGACGCGGAGCGCGCGGATGCCGCTGCCATCGAGGCCCTCCTGCAGGCGGAACCGGACGTCCTCGACTTGAACCGGGCTGTGCTCTCGTCCGTGCAGAGCGCCCGCACGCTCCGCTTGAACGAGTAGCTGGAGGCCGAGGACAACCACGGTGCGGAGACACACGTCGGCAGCGACGGCTGGTTCGCGCCGGCAGCCAAAGACGACGAGGCCGTCTCTTTCCGCGAGCAGTGATAGTTTTTCTTTATGTTGTTGTTTTTATGGATCTTTTGCTGTGTAAAAACATATATTTGTTATGCAAGTCGCCTGACTTGGGTCAGTCTACCATTTCAGGCGGTTGGATGAATATCCTACGTCTCCTAACCCTTCTTTCCTTCTTCCTCACCTCTTCTTCTTCCCCAACAGACCACCGCACGGGCCGTACGGATACTCCCCAACATGCGGTTGGATAAACATACTCTATGAACGAAAATTATGTGTCAGCGATAGGATGGCTGAGTTTGGTTTGTTCACATGCGACAGCACGTGTCAGTGAGGGTGCGTTCCCTTGGTTGGGTTTGCGGCGTGCAGGAGCGACTGTGTGAGGGTGCGGTGCGACCGCGGCGTGCAGGAGCGACCGTGTGAGGGTGCGGTGCGACCGCGACAGCCGTGCGCAAGTGTACCTCCTTCTCATTTTGAAAACTTTAGGCAAGCTTGGCAAAAATGTGTGGCGAAGTTTGGCAATGCAAGGCCTAGACCCAAACAGGATAAGTACGTACGTACTAGGAGTACTAGTGTTAAAAAAGAAAGGCGGGGTTTTCCTTCGCGGGATTTAATCGATACAAATCCTCGTTTCACGTGTCAATTAATGCGTATTTTTTTCTCCAAAGACCAAAGAGCTAACCATCTCACTCCTCATCGCTTGATTAATGCAGCGCCATGCAAACCAACCTTCTCACTTCCGCATGCATGCAGGGGATATTAATGTCCTTGGTTGCTAACCCCATCAATTTTGCCTCGATTAGTGTTAGTGGCCCTTTGCAAATTGTAATTTTGATATACTGGCCTTGTGTACAAAAAATGGAGGTAGTAACTATATTTGACTTCCTTCCCCATTGCGGTGACGTCGACGATATCTTTTTTTGGTGGTTTGGCGAAGTGCGTTCGACGGAGAACACCATTGAGGGAGACCACGGTAAGTCGTTCGCAAGTGCCGCCTGCAAGCCGAGACAACCGCCTTATTTGCATCCAGGAAGTCCTTTACTAGTACTACTAGGAGTACTAGTGCGGTGAGATGGTTTCTCGAAGAAGACGATGGAGAAGCGGAGTCAGCGAAGAGTGAAATGATGGTTGCTTCGTCCGTGCTTTTGTGATTTGACGCCTCACTGCTTTGTGATTTGTGATAGAAGGGACAGGGGAGTAGACTCTGTGCTCTATACTGTACTACATGCGTCCAAGCATGGGAGAAAGAGGAGAGACGTTGCATTTTTCTATTCCTTCAATCAATCAATCAGGGAGCTTCGGTTCCATCTTTTTGGCTTTGGCAACACCGTCCACAATGGTTCCCACGATGCCAAAAGCTATTTTCACATTTGGCTACACATTGTGGATGCCCTTAACCGTACCACTTGGTTTTGCTCCTGTGTGCTATCTATACAAATCTCAATTATATTGATCTAAAAAATTATAGAATCAAGATTAGTAAAAAGGAGGTGATTTTGCCGCGCGGATGGCGGGGGAGGTTTCTTATTTGAGCAATGCTACATCCACGTAATGGTTTACGTAAAGTTACGAACTGATGTGATGTGGGACTATTTGATTGGATTAAAGGAGAGGATTAGGCCCACCCCACCTGAAAATCAGGGGGGCATATATAGATTAGATGGAAAGTATACGTAGCAGCTACGTAGCCCTTTGTAAGTCTAGGATTAGGCTTCTTATTTTCGGAGGACGTTGTCCTGGCGGTTTGCTAACATGCGGTCCCACGTGTCAGTGCTTTACCAAGCCGATCCGCGTCCCACATGAGGCAGAACAACGGCAGAAGCAACACGTGGTTAAGTTGAAGAAGATGAGGGAGAAGCGGATTCAGCAACGAGTGAAATGATGGTTGCTTCGTCCCTCCAACTTAACTGCGGGAAAGGTGCAGCTTTGTGATTTGACGCCTCATTGCTCATTACTACGCCGGCGCCATGACTGGGGTGCTTCACCCCGGCTGCTCTGCACTGTATTCCGGTATGGCACGTGGACCCGGTAGCTTGATGTCCCACATGTCGGCGAAAGGGACTAGAAGATTTATGAAAGCGAGCGCTCCACTCTTACGACGGAGGAGTAGACGACACGACGGCCCAGTGAACTGTCACTTGTAGTACTGTATAGTACTATAGTTTTGCTGTTTCGCACGATCCATCGATACAAACCCGATTAAACAGGAAAGGGCGGGATTTTTCCCGCGCGGTAGATGATACTGGCCATACATTTCAAAGGCAATTTTAATGTATGCAAACTGAATAATTATAAGTAACAATATGATATCTAGTAAAACTAAAAACACATATGATTTATTGTGTTAGAGTGTAGTAGTAGTGCTGTATTGCATAGTTGTTAGATGTAACATGCGAGAACGTGTAGAGATGTAGTTTTGGAGGGCCTACAGAGAGAAAAGCGTAATACGGTCACCGAACTTCAGAATAAGCTGATTACGGTCACTATATACGTTTTGCGGTGATTATACGGTCACTTGCTCACAGTTCAGCATCGGATTGCACTCTGTTGACCGGCCAAATAGTCTGCGTGGCGCCATGTTGACTAGTTAAATTGACCACGTTCCTTGTGGGTCCCACCTGTCAGTTCGCATAGGCAAAAGGTCAGATAAACACAAATTTACGCAGGCGCGACAAGGCTCCAACCCGTGCGCGGGAATCACCTGGTTGTGTATGTGTCTGTCAGGGCCTGATGTGTGCGCATGCACGTGTAGGTTGAGCACTTGAGCGTGAGAGTGTGTGTTGGTCGTGTGGTGTACTGGTGTGTGCATGCATGCGTGCGTGTGCGTGTGAGTGTTGCGTGCGTGCGTGTGAGTGTTGCGTGCGTGCGTGGCTGCGTGTGTACGTGTGAGTGTTGCGTGCGTGCGTGGGTGCATGTGTTTGTGTGAGTGTTGCGTGGATGCAGTTCGTGTGCATGCGTGCGTGTGTGTATAATCACCACACCAGCTCCTGTGTGTTAAAACAGACGGCTCAGCATACCAATACAAGGCCACCTTGTCCGCTGTGCCCGCGGTCATGACTTCGAACCACCGTCCAAATATTTTTTTGTCGTTTGTTTTCATTCTTACTAGCAAGATGCCCGTGCGTTGCACGTAACATCAAGATGCATTTGTATGACTTGTTTATCTTGTGAGAGAAAAGGATGAACGAGGGAAGGCCTTATTTGCAAATGTGGAGAGGTGTGTGGGTACCTTTTTGCAAAATTGCCATAGTTTCTTTCCTATCCGTCAGATATAAATCGGACGGCCTATATTGCAGGATGGCAGGCACACCATCATCACCAACTCTGTTTTTTATAAGAGTGTATTTTATGTATTTTATAAGAGTGTAGATGTAGAGTAGATACAAGTCGACAGGTGGGCACGATGGTAGTGAGATAATGTGATGCAACACTAGAGGTGCCACGTGGAGCGTTTAACTGGTCAACTAGTCATGTCATGAGCAAATACAGAGTTGTACGGTGAGCCCGTGACTGTATAATAACCACTAAACGTAAATGGTGACCGTAATGAGTGGATTCTGAAGTCCAATGTACGTATCGTGCTTTCGCTTCAAATACAATGATCGTCATTGCATATATCGCGAGAGAAAGATGAAACATGCGTGAATTTTCTGGGGGCTTACTTTTAGAGGACCTGGAGATAGTTTTGTGTGCATACGTGAAAGGGGCGTACAGGGGGGTATGCGATGGAGAGAGAGATGCTCTTCGTTTCTCTTTATTATGACTAACTTTGTATATAGTATAAAAATATACAAATTCACAGTGCGGAATAAATATCATTGTGGGCACCATGCAATGCAAATTAGCGTTCGTACTCCTCCATATAACTTTGTAATGTTGTATATATGTAGAAACTCTAAAATAATTTTTTGGCCACACTTTATTCAAAAGGAATGTTGTATGCGAAATAAACGTGAAGAGAGGGCTTTTTAGATCAATGGGGTACGTGATGTAACATGTGTGAATGTGTAGTTGATGCATTTGGCGGGGCCTAGAGAGGTATGTGTGTGTATTACGTATTCGAGAGAGGCATGGATAGAGGGGCCGACGGGGGGGGCGTGGGAGAGATAGCACGAGAAATGAGAGTGGTCTAGAGAGAGAGACGAATATGACGTCACGACAAGAGATTCCATTCCCTTGAGTGTGTATATGCAAGGGGGGAGGGAATAGAGGCACCAGGAGAAATTTTCTGTGTGTGTGGTGTTTGTGTTGGTATGTGTGGGTGTGAGAAGATAATGAGACGTGGGGGCAGAGGGTGTGTCACCGCGTGAGGTCCGGTGGGTCGAGGTGAGGCCCTTCGTTCGGTTCCGTCCTGCGCCACATTGGTCGGCCCGTGACGCATTTAGGAAGACCCATGGATGACTAGTCGTACAAGACAAAGATAGCAGAATTGTGAAGGACTCTGTGTCCACTGACAAAGCCGGCTAGGATTTGTAACCCTAGGTTCTCGGACTAAGGTAACCCCTTTATCTCTGATATTACTATTCATCCAACCTAACTTTAAGGGGCATCCTACAGAATGCTCTGCTAGAATCATACTCGTCGATTAGGAAGAGAGGTGTGAGACAATGCGTGAGAGACAGGCGTAAAGATAATGTGCGTACATGAGACACGTAGGCAGGTCCATGTATATAGAAAGGGTCGATGAGGATTGTGCGTGTGTATGTTTGCGAGAGGAAGAGTGCTTGTGATAAAGGTTAGTGAAAACAGTTGTAAATGGTTACGAGAGGGAGGGAGGGTTATATCTAGAGCATGTGTGCGAGAAAGACACCTCGGGAGAGAGTGTGTGAGCATGTGTGAGAGACCACCGATGGAGAGTGAAACTACACGTAAAAGACTGCTCTACACATTGATTAAAGATATAAATTGTATCCAAATATTAGGATGGGATCATGATATTTGCAATTCGCGTAAGGAGCGGTCATTGATCCATCAGACATCTAGATTCTATCGAATTTGAGCATGTCTATGTTATTATTCGACACAATTGATCCACATAGTTAGTATTTTGAACTCCAGACAATGCATCGCTTTAGCAATCGAATATAAACGTGAGTATAGTTCATGTTGTGTGTGTAAAGCACATTATACATACGAAAGTTACACAATGGACATTATAAATAGCTACCTATGAACTAGCATACATTTGAATTCAACTTAAGGTGGTTTAAAAAAATCGAATTCAACATGAAGTCCATTCAATTATTTGAATTTGATATCATGGCATTTGTAAACCATACCTAAATTATGGGGGCACCAATCTTTGCTCTGATTTTGTACATAATAGCATATGTAGTCGTGTACAAAATAGATTCAAATTTAGCTCCTCCATTCCAAAATAATCGTAGTTATAGGATTTTCAAGTGTCAAAATTTCAAAAAGAAGCGGATAATTTAATGAGGTTTTCAAACATACAAGGTCAAATATAACGTTGTCTATTTAGGTCAATCCTCATAGTTCAAGAGTACTCTAAACGTGAATGCTTGTGTTTCAAAATTTCGAACGAAGCGCCAAAAGAGCCTCTACTCGCCCGAAACCGCGTGAGACCAATGTTTGGTAGTACAAGGAAATTACTTTTCTAATAACTCCGACCCGTGAAACCTACCGGCCCGACGTCCAAAGGTCTAAACCGGGGTAGGTTTGTAGCTTCATCTAGACGCCACGCAACCGCATCCGAAAAACATTCATACACAATGGCCGCCTAAGCACACATGCGCGCGGCCGAAATCGCTCCCGCCCACTATTTGGGACACCTGGGATTACCATCCTACCCCCGACCCGCAGTAGGTCCGAAATTTAAGAGGGGGGCAAAGTTTGTACTTTCCCCAAATTTCAAACAAGCGCGTCCCATCTTCTGTTCAAAAAAGCCAAAAACAAGCGCGTCCCAGACCGAAACATGGTTCCCCCCACCCGTCCGATTCCCCATTCGTACTCCGTGGGCGCCAAAACTACCTCTCCACCAGCCGCGAAACCCCGGCGTCCTCCGTCCGCCACCCCATCCCACCCATCAACCGCCGCCCTCCTCCATCACGCCGGAGCCGATACCCCGACGTCGTCGTCCACCGCAACCTCAACCGCAACGCCCTCCACGGCTAGTAGTTGAAGCCGAGGCCGAGCCGTCCGTACCCGAGCCAGTTCAACCACGCCGTCCTGCGCCTCACCGCTGCCGCTCCAACTTCGCCACCCTCCACCGCACCGGAGCTGTTCCTGCTACGCCGTCCTTCGCCGCCTCGGATCTGCTTCCCCTCCGCCGACATACGGCCACGGCAACACAGTCAACAATTTGGCCATGGGTTCGTCCAAGCCTGCACCCTCCAGAACATCGGTTTCCCCGGTAAAAAGAAGAAGATCGGCGCGACATGTGGAGGTGACCACACCGGCAACCGAAAAAGGTACTCCTCTTCCCTTATTCGTGCAAATCTTACGTCTCTGCTTGCACGGTATTCATCCCACAGAAGACACTAGTTGACCGCTTCTTCTTGATACTAGATGTTCCTAGTAACTCGCGATGCACAAGGTTTCTCCTCATATACTATTTCACCTTAGCTAGAGGTCCGTCGCCCCCCTGAATTTCAATTTCTGGCCAGTTGATTCCCAATTAACGGAAGCATTCCCCGGCGTAACAGGCGCTAGTACGCCTATTACGCCGGGGAAGCAGCGCCTTGGTGTTTATCTTAGGGGCGTGTGCGGCCTAGAGCTACTGGCGCCCGATCTGGAGGTCGGCCGGGATTAAAGGGATGGCCTGGGGGCGCTGCCAAGCACGGCGGTGGTGTGAGGTCGATGGGAGGGCGGGGCGGCGGAGGCAGGGGTCTGGGCCGGTGGTCGCTGGCGGTTCGAGAAAGATCGTCAACAGTGACTGGCGGGAGGTAGACGAAGGCCATCTGCCCGTTCCTTATAGATCGGACGGTTCATTAAAAAAATCGACTGACCTATTTATTTTCAGTCGACTGTTATCTTAGATATGACCACATGTGGTGGTGTGCTGGAGGAGTACCTGCATTTCCTGTGCTCATATATTACAAAATCATACGGAGTAGAATCTAATTTTGTTTGCCATGCAATGTTGTAGAGCTATCATATGTCTCCTGTCATTTATTTTTCAGCCACCTGCTATCTGCTACTTTTACAGTGCACTAGTTCTGCACACACTTCACCCTTACTCTCACTATTGTGTTTTTATGCAAGGGTATTTCAGACTCTGCTGCCATGAGAGAAGCCAAAAAGAAAAGAGAGAAGTCGCTCCAGCTTCGTATGCGGGTAGGCAAGACACGTTACAGCGCTATAAAGGGTGCAGTGTCAGCAGATGGAGACGGTAAACGTAGCTCTGGAGTTGATGACCTCGCTCGCAATGAACCACCATCCCAGGTGCTTGCTTTAACTTCGCGGTGTCATATGTGGTTGCATGTTCCATATGGTGTCTAGCTTGTATTCGAAAGGCCGAAGTCGGTAAGATAAGGAAAGATATTTTTTTACATGAACCACCATCCCGTGAGCACCAGAAGACAAATAGCTAGTCAGGGCACTGGCCGAGCCAGTGACAAGCCCAGCAAAGATAGGCATCACCTGGAAGCCAACTAAAAAGCTGCGATGGTGGCGAAGCAGCCCGCCTCCCACCAGGCTCTCAGGTCCTAGATGATCATGCTCACCACTCCAGCCGGATGTCTAGCTTGTATTGCTTCCAATTTGGTTAAATTGCATCTGCTTAGCTTACACATTATACCTTTGAATATGACATGCCTTTCTGTTTTTGGTACATACTAGTACATCTGTGTATTAACCATGTTCTTACATCAAACTAATGTTCTTGTGTATCCCTCATCAATCACTTATGACGAGGCAGGCAGGCAAGGGGACTACTCCTCATTTAAAGAATGCAGCGTCAGCCTCCCGACATGATTCTCAAGAAACAGAAATGCTAGATGAAGATAGTGAACGTAGCTCTGTAGTTGATTACAGCATTTCCCCTACACTAGCATCGCAGGTGCTTGCTCTAACTTGGCAGCGTGATATGTGGTTGCATGTTGCATATGGTGTCTAGATTGTAATTCTTCCAATCTGGTTAAACTGCATGTGCTAGTCTGCTTAGCTTATACATTATACCTGTTAATGTGACATGCCTTCCTGTATTTAGTACATAGTACATCTGTCTATTAAGCATGTCCTTACATAAAACTATTGTTTTTTTGTATCCCGCATCAATCAACATGACGAGACACCTTTAGTATATGCAGTGCGATATTAGTTGCATCTTTCATATGATTTATAGCATGCGCTGCTTCTAATTTGTTGAAATTCCATTTATGATGGGACGCTTTTAACTTGGCAGAGTCATATTGGTTGCATCTTTCATGTGGTGTCTAGCTTGCATTGCTTCTTATTTGCTGGAATGGTTTCTGCTTAGTTTACACAAACAGTTGTGAACATGCCATGCCGTCCTGTTTTTCGTACATATTCCATCCTGGTATCATGTGTTTGCCTTACATCAAAGTAGTGATTGTCAGTATCATGCATGAATGAGTTCTGAAGAGAGAATTTTATTGCTTTTTCTTGTCGGTTTTACTTGACAATTCAAAATCAATAAAGCGGAAGGAAGTTAGCAAGGCAGCGGATAAAGGTGCTCCTTCCGAACGGAGGGCCTCTACAGTTTCTACTCCTCCACACCCCCAAGATGATTTCCAAGACAACACATGCATAGACACTCAACAAAGCTGTGTTTATGATGAGCACGTCTCCCCTAGTGCAGCATCACCGGTGCTCCCTCTAACTTGGCACTGTTATATGTGGTTGCATGTTATGTGTGATGTCTAGCTTGTATTGCTTCTAATTTTGTTGAATTCCATCTGCTTACTTTACACATTATACTTGAATAAGACACGTGTTCCTGTTTCTAGAACATACAATATCTGTCTATCACACCATGTTCTTACATCAAATTACTACTGTTGTGTAACCTGCAACAATCACTTATCATAAGACACGTTTGACTTCGGAGTGTGATATAGGTTACATCTCACATTCTTTTCTAGCTTGTACTACTAATTTGTTGAAATGGCACTTATGACGAGACAGTTTTAACTTGGTAGAGTGATATTCGTTGCATCTTTCATATGGTGTCTAGCTTTCATTGCTTCTAATTTGTTGAAATGCCTTCTCCTTAGTTTACACATCATAAGCTGTGAATATGCAATGCTGTGAATATGCAATGGCACTAATGACGAGAGACCTCTAACATGGTAGTGTGATGTTGTTTGCATCTTGCATATGATTTATTTCTTGTACTGCTTCACATTTGTTTAAACGCCATTTATGATGAGACACTGTTAACTTGGCAGAGCGATATTTGTAGCATCTTTCATATGGTGTCTACCTTCCATTGCATTGCTTCTAATTTGGTGAAATGTCTTCTTCTTAGTTTACACATCATAGTTCTGGTTATCTCTTCCGTCCTGTTTTTCATACATATTACATCCTCCTATCATGTGGTTGTCTAACATCAAAGTTCAGTTCGTCTGCATCACGCATCAATTTGTTCTGAAGAACTAAATTGTTATTCGTTTTTCTTGTCGGCTTGACTTAACATGGCACAGAGAAAGAGGAAGAAACACAGAATGGCAGGGAATGAGAAGCGGATGAATCCTGCAGATTCTGCTGGTACTGATGGTGCAATAGAAGGTCAAAGTCCAGCGGAAAATTCTACAAACACGGCATCCCATGCTACACGAGTTGCAAAAAAAGCCAAACAGAAACAAATAGCTGCCACCAAACAAGCAGAGACAGCCCTAGTTCTTGCAACACCTACCACAGTACTACCAGCTGCACGACTTACTCGTGCGTCAACTGAGCTAGCAGCACGTTCCCAAGCTCCCTTGCCACCTGACACTACTTCCCAAGCACTCTTGACACAAGACGAGTTGGCAATATCAGATGAACCTTGTGAGCTTCAACAGCAAGAAGGTAGTTGCTGGAGTCAAGTTACAGTTGCATGCTTCTTTATATGTAGTCTCACAGTTTGATGTACACTAACACTTCCTATGTTCGTTGTTGGACTAGCACCTAGGCGCAAGAGGAAACAAACATCAGGGATAATGCTCGATAGGTTAACTAAATCTAGAGGAGGAAGAATGGAGATCCGTTTTGAGGCAGGTTTAAAAAGGCCACGTGATGCTACAGAGTCAGCCAAGTTAGTATCAGAGGCAGCGGTTGCCGTTAGGTGTCATGTACGTATCCTCCCAACATGGATTCAGTACAGGAATGACAAAGACGAAACCCAGTTCAACACCTTCCTCGACCATTTATCTGTAAGTATGGTTATGTATGGAAACTAGTAATATCGTCTTGCTCTGTCCCATACTTTCTAGGTTGCTGATAATGAGACTCCCATAATTTTCAACAGATGAGGTTCAAGTTGGATAGCCAAGATGATGCAACCAGACAAGCTTGCACCCATGTTTTCAAGTCTGCTCTGCGACAGTATCGGTATAACTTGAGGAAAACTCACTTTGAAGGCAAGGCTAACAGTGAACTTTCCCAAACATCTCCAGTGGAAAATATATCGGATGAAGACTGGAGGGGCCTTGTTAAACACTGGTCTGATCCGAAGTATCAGGTACATTATATATATGTGATCAGATCACATGTTGAAGTCCTATTTACGCATGTGCCACACAAATCTATCTTCTTGTAGGTGAACTGTTCAAAGAACAAGGCCAACCGTACGAAAGTGAAATTCCAACAGACGACAGGATCTCGTAGCTATATTGCACACTGCGAGGCTCTTGTAATTAGCTGCTGTTTCACTCTTTTCGCTGTACCATATTATCAGATCTATATTGACTTGTTCGAAATGCAGAGGAAAGCCCGCAAGGACCAAAAAGTACCTGAACCAAATGCTGTGGAAATCTTCAAGGACTGTCACACCAGCAAGAAGAAGGGCATGACTACACCAGTCAAAGCCGCTGTTGTAAGTCCTTAATCCTCATGCCTTTTAACTACTACTTACTCTGACTTGTGCCTTGAACTGCATGGTTTGCAGCCAATGTCTATTACTCTTTTCAATTTTATACACAATTGTCTTAGCGTATCATTGCACCTTACAAGGTTTAAAAGAGAGGAGTGATGTTCCTTTGATCTTGACCCGTAATCTAGTTCCGTGCTGGACTTGCCCACACAACGTTACAATTGCCTGTTTGTCTGTTCTCAGTTGTTTTGTGATATGAATGATGTCATACTATGCTTACCGTATTATAAACTTCGTCTCTTTATCCTTAGCCCTCAATACAATGTGAAGAAATAGACAATACATTAGCGATGGTACATGGTCATATGTTTGGAACCTGGTTTTATTATGTACTTTGCAATAAAATACAACTAATATTTTACATGGGTTCACCAGAATAAGTTCTGTATATAGACCAAAGCTATTTTGTTTGGTTTTGCTGCCTCCTTAATATCTTCTGTTCTGGTACTACTAATGTAAAACCTCAACTTTTCAGCGAGCTATGGAAAAAATGGTGGAACCGCCACCTTCTGAAGGTGGCGAGGCAACTATAACCGCAATGTCAGCTCTTGCTGCAGTGGGTCAGTACCTGTCCACTAACAGTGCCAAAAGCACGTTCCTGCGTAATACTGGGTTGGTTGTTAAGGCAATATCGTCCAAACTGCCTCATGATCAAGATATGCAAGCTCAAAGCAATGTTGTATCTGCGCTCCAGACACAAGTCCATTCCCTAACAGAGACCCTTTGTGAAACAAGGAGAAACATTGCTCAATGTCGTCAAGATATGCATGGTTTTGAAACCAGACTATCAGACATTTGCTATGTTGTTCAGGAGCCTAGGGGAAATGAAGGCGAGGGTTATGGTGCTCCATCGGACAATACAACATGAAAACGTAACAGTCAGGTCAAATGAACTGAGCTTCTGAACTTCTGGTGGTGCATTTATCTGCTAGACTGTTAAGTTTTATGCCAACCTTCCTTTTGTTATATAGTTGTAATTTGTTTTGGTGCGATACAAAATTTATTCTTAACGTGCAGCCACCGGCTGAAGAAAACAGCAAGCCATTTTTGTATAGTGTAGGGTGTTCCCTATATTTGCACTGGTGGCGATCTTTGATGCCGAGTGGATGTAATCTGTGCAATCGCCTTAATAGCCTAGCGTTAGTTTCGGCCTTATTTATTTCCTAGTCTTCTTTTTCCCTGGTTTGCTAGTGGCCGCAACTACCATGGGCCATATACGGGCCGTAGGATCCATGGGTCTCCTACGGGCCGTCGATAAATGGGCCTGTAATCGGTGGGCCTCGGGCCGTCGGATAAATGGGTCTACATGGGCCGTAATCGGGCGTAATTGGTATCGGCCCAGCACGGTAACAGGCCGTTAACAGGCCGTAGGACAGCAAAGGCTTAATTCTGTCACAGGCATAACGGGTCGTTAATGGGCCAGAATATAGGACGGGCTGGAAACGGCGCAACGGGTTAACAGGCCAGAAACGGGCCGACTCTTGCCATGGGCCGAATTTGGCCCATTAGGGTAACAGGCCAGTAACGGGCCGACTCTTGCCATGGGCCGAATTTGGCCCATTAGGGGAACAGGCCAGTAACGGGCCGACTCTTGCCATGGGCCGAATTTGGCCCATTAGGGGAACAGGCCAGTAACGGGCCGGAAGTAATCGAGGGCCGAAAAGGAGCCCAAGAACGTATGGGCCGTCAATAGGCCGAAAGCTAACACGGGCTGGAAACGGCCCATGTAAATCACGGGCCGTTAACGGGTATAAAGAAAATTACTGTTCATTATGGGCTAGAGTCACCGTGGGCCTGTAAAGGGCCGAAAGATACGAAGGCCTCATATGGGCCGAAAGACGTCGTGGGCCATACATGGGCCGAAAGTGAAATGGGCTGGTGTTATATTCGACGGCCCACATGACGTTGTTGGGCCGATTTCCTTTAGGGCCTAACGGGCCGTGAGTTAACGGGCCGTAAAATGGGCTATTTGCGAAGAGACCGTTAACAGGCTTTTCATGGGCCAGCCCGTTAACTTTTGACCAAGTCAAACGGGCCGGCTTTGTAAGCTAAATGGGCCAGTGGTGGGCCGTGGCACGTGTCGACATATCATAGGCGCCTATCTGACCCACTGACGAGCTGACACGTGTTTCGTCCGGCCAATAAGAATTTTACACGTGGAAATTTCCCATTGGTCGGGGCTGTTAACGGGTTATCAGATCCAAAACCCGACCCGATAGCTTAACGGTGTTCCGTTATGGTGGATGCCACGTGTCGGTCACCCTTGACGAAAGCACTTCTGTGACGCGCGATTTATCGTCATGGAAGTGGACACTTCCGTGATGATAATTTTGGTAATGTCATGGAACACTTCTACGACAGCACAGGTATGACTATCTTGGTTCTGTCATAAAATCGTCATGGATGTACATGCATGACAAAAAACGCGACCTACTGCGACAAACACGTATCATCACGGAAGTGTATTTATTTTGTAGTGAGTAATTTGTTTACCCACCATTTGCTATCTTTCTCGAGAGAAGCCACTAGTGAAATCTACGGCCCCGAGTCTTCTTTCTCATATATTTGCTTTGCGATCTATTTATTCAATCTATTACAACTTTCTCCCATCAACACGCAATTTCTGGCGCCGTTACCCGAAAGGGATTGACAACCCCTTTAACACGTCGGGTTGCGAGGTGTTGTTATTTGTGTGCAGGGGCTGTTTACGTTGTGTTGCTTGGTTCTCCTACTGGTTCGATAACCTTGGTTTCATATCTGAGGGAAATACCTACCACCGCTATGCTACATCATCCCTTCCTCTTTGGGGAAATACCGACGTAGCTTCAAGCGACATCACATATTTACTTATGGATTGAATAAGATCCTTCAAGTAAGTTGTCATCGGTGCAAAAAAAAATAAAAAAATTGCTCCTAAATATGTATGATCTTTTATTTCAAGGGAAAATTACCTTTGTACGAACTTGTGATGGTAAAGGAATAAAAACAACGGACTGTATAATAAAGGTCGCTATCACAAGGGGCCATATAAAGTGACGTTCCTTTGCATTAAGGGCTTGCACATTCAAAAAGTTCAAAAGTGCATGACAATCTCTGCTTCCCTCCACGAAGGGCCTATCTTTTTACTTTACAACTTTTACTTTTATGCAAGAGTTAATAGTATTCATTCTCATTTCAACCTCAATTTTTCTCCACTTTGCAAGCATCATATGGTAGGGAATGATCCAGTAACAAATATCCAGTTGAATATAGGTAAACATGAGTTATTACTGTTGACATTACCTTGAGATAAATAAGTTGGGAGGTGAAACATTAAGCTTGTATCTTCCTCTGTGTCTGATTGAAACAACTTGTTCTAAAAATATGCTTTGAGTGTCAGCGATCATGGAAGACTAAATGATAGCTGAGTATGTGGTATTTGCTAAATCAAAGCTCTTACGTAGACCCTTCCTGAAAATCAGATGAATTGTAATTGTTTGATGACTGAGAACATAGTTTGTTAGTTTTCAAGAAAGTTCATGGTCTATACTTTAACATGTGAATAGCTTGCTACTTGATCATGAGAAGTTTTATGAGAAATGAGCTACTATTTATGATATATAATGATGCTAGGAAAAGTGATTGAAATTATCTTGATCAAACTTATGCACTGTGCTAGCATTCAACTTCATAAATTATTTCTTTTAGCATTTACCTACTCGAGGACGAGTAGGAATTAAGCTTGGGGATGCTGATACATCTCCAACGTATCTATAATTTATGAAGTATTCGTGCCATGTTTACAACACTTTTATATGGTTTTGGTGCACTTTTATATGATTTTTATGGAACTAACCAATTAACCTAGTGCCCAGTGCCAGTTGTTGTTTTCTGCATGTTTTGGGTTTTTCAGAAAATCCATACCAAACACAGTCCAAATGCCACAAAAATTTACGGTAAATTTTTTGGAACATAAGAGACCCCCGAAGCTTCAAGGAAGGACCAGAAGTTCCACAAGGGAGTCACACGCTCACCCCACGTGCCTTGGGGGTAGGGAGTGCCGTCTGAGCTCATGGGTCCCATGTAACTCCGATTGGCGTCAAACCAACGCTGAAAATTCTTATAAACTAGGAAGCCCACAGAAAGAAACCTAGAACTTTCACGCTGCCGCCGCAAGCCTATGTACCAAAGCGATCTCATCTAGAGGCATTTTTCGGCACCCTACCAGAGGGGAAAAGCATCACAGGAGGCCATCTTCATCACGCGGCCTGCATGACAAGGAGGGAGTAGTTCACCTTCGGGACTGAGGGTATGTACCAGTAGCTATGTGTTTGATCTCTCTCTCTCCCTCTCTTTATCTCTCTCTCTCTCATGATCTTGATTTGGCATGATCTTGATGTACCATGAGCTTTGTTAATATAGTTGGATCATGTGGTGTTTTCCCGTCCCTATCTCAGTTGTGATGAATTGAGTCCGTCCCTTTGAAGTTCTGTTATTATCGGTTTGAATATTTTGGATATGAGATCACTTGATGTATGTCTTGCATGTGGATACCCGTGGTGACAATTGGGTATTCTATTGAGTTACTTGATGTATGTTTTGGTAATCAACTTATGGATCCCCGTGGTGGAGTAATCTAGGCAGAAAGGTTGATACACTTTTTCATCCTACTTTCTCCGATAGAAACTTTGGGGGTACGCTTTGAAGTTCTTTGTGTTGGATTGAATATTATGAATCTGAAATTGTTTGATGCATGTCGAATAATTTACTCACGGATACTTGGGGTGACATTGGAGTATCTAGGTGGCATTAGAGTTGATTGATGCATATAATATGGTGTTATCATAGTACGAACTCTAGGGATACTTGTGACACTTATAGGGATGACTCGATTGATTGATCGGAAAGATAACTTTGAGGTGGTTTACTACATACAACAATTTCATCTTATGTTCTCCGCTATTGACAAGAACTTTGGAGTGATTTTTTGTCACACATTGAGGGATTGTTATATGATTTAATTATGTTAGCATCATTGAGAGATTGCACTAGTGAAAGTTTGAACCCTAGGCCTTGTTTCTAAGCATTGCAATTCCGTTTGTTCTCACTTTTGTTACTTGCTACCTTGCTGTTTTTATTATTTCAGATTAGAAAAACCTATATCTACTATCCATACTACACTTGTATCACTATCTCTTCGCCGAACTAGTGCACCTATACAATTTACCATTGTATTGGGTGTGTTGGGGACACAAGAGATTTCTTGTATCTGATTGCAGGTTTGTTTAAGAGAGACCATCTTCATCTTACACCTCCCATGGATTGATAAACCTTAGGTCATCCACTTGAGGGGAATTTGCTGCTGTCCTACAAAACTCTACGCTTGGAGGCCCAACAGAGTCTACAAGAATAAAATTTGTGTGGTAGACATCATAGGACTAATCTGCTCAACAATCAAAGTTATTTATTGGTTCTATCATTCGTCGTGAAAGATGGGGCCAAAACTCTAGGATCTCTACACGATCCTTATCAGTCACCGTCGACCGAGAGCATGAGGCGTTGCTGCGTGTGATGATGGTGTGGTAGGTGAGGTGGGTTATGCTACGTTGGTTGGTTCAGAGTTGGTTCACCAGTCCGAGGGCGCTGGCAAGTGATGGCTCAAGAATTTACGAGTATTTATAGAGGGTTTTACTTGTTTTTCTCCAGACTCATACGGCTTCTCGGTTATTTTTAACACTAATCCTTCAAAAGAGAAGAAAATCATTTTTTCATTGTTTAGCAGAAAACATCATATATGGAAGGAAACCAAGGAGAATTACTGCAAATAAATTCAAATGGAGCAACTTCTATGTTGAAGGGCAAGCCATCAGACAAGACAAAAAAAAAGACGACCTTCCATGCGATCGCACCCGCTCGCATGGATGGTCGTATGAGGCACCAGTATCTCCACCATATCTATACGAGACACTTTAATGAAGGAAGAGAGGAGTAGAGAGAACCCTAGCCACCACTAGCGCAACCAGAACAAAGAGAGAAGAGATCCGGTGAACCACCGGGGATCTTTGCAGTCCTTTCATCTCCATCATCATTTCACCCTTCACTATTGTAAGAGGAATTCCAAGTAGTAGGGTCGAGTTGTAAACTCTATTCATACTCATCTGGAGATCAAGACTATTTGGATCGTTCATTTCATCGTGGATCTTCCGTGTGTTATTGATATGGTTTCCATTGGTTTATTCTCCGAGATGACAGATTATTCTCTGATGAGGCACGAGTAGATCCCCTAGGCGTGAGAGTTGTAGGTGAGTGGTAAGATTCATTTGTGCCTAATCTATATGTCATCATTTGTGTTTGTTGTCTTATGGTCTGTCTAGTACTTTGTTATACTATGGTGAGCTCTATGTGTGTTGTCCATTTAAGGGTCCAGGCTACATGATCTCAAGACCTATACAGGTAACACATATTGTTTAGGAAATCCGCAACCTCTGGCATGAGGTGGAGACATCTATGAGGAACAAAGACAATATGAGATAATGGTGATCCATTAAACTTAATACTTGGTTCTGGTCCAAGGACCTTAATTGTGGAGATGACCGGTCTGTGGCAACAGCGAAGCAGGACCATAGAATGGAATGTAATCCTGCGAGGAGGAGTCCCATGACCTTAGGGTGATCTGCCTTCTAAACAAACAAATCAAATACTATATTCATGATACAAGGTAACCGGTGATGTCCACTACGAAACTTTATTCTTGTAGACTCGTGTTGGGCCTCCAAGCGCAGAGTTCTGTAGGACAGTGGCAATTTTACCTCAAGTGGATGACCTAAGGTTTACCAGTCAGTGGGAGGCGTAGGATGAAGATTGTCTCTCTCAAACAACCCTGCAACCAAATAAAAAAGTGTCTCTTGTGTCCCCGAGACACCAAATACAATGGTAAATTGTATAGGTGCACTAGTTCGGCGGAGAGATGATGATACAAGTGTAGTAATGATAGTAGATATTGATTTTTGTAATAGGAACAATAAAAAATAGCAAGGTAGAAATTGATAAAACGGAGCACAAACGGTATTGCAATGCTTGAAAATGAGGCCTAGGATCCATACTTTCGTCAGCGCGGATCTTATAACCATCCATCAACGTGCGATGAAGAATCACTCCAAAGTTCCTATGTAGCGAAGAACACAAGAAGAAATTGTTTGTAGGGTACAAAACCACCTCAAAGCTATTCTTTCCGATCAATCTATCCTAGAGTTCGTAGTAAAATAACACCAAGCTATTCTTTCCGATTGATCTAACCAAGAGTTCATACTAAAATAACACCATATGATACGCATCAACCAACTCTAATGTCACCTGGATACTCCAATGTCACTGCGAGTTTCCGTGAGTTGATTATACAATATGCATCAAACAATTTCAGATTCACAATACTCAATCCAACACAAAGAACCTCAAAGAGTGCCCCAAGATTTCTACTGGAGAAACAAAGACGAGAACGTGCATCAATCCCTATGCATAGATTACCCCAATGTCACCTCGGGAATCCGCCAGTTTAGTGCCAAAACACATATCAAGTGAATCAATGTGATACCCCATTGTCACCATGGGCATTCATAGCAAGACATACATCAAGTGTTCTCAAATCCATAAAAGTATTCAATCCGATAAGAACAAAATCGCAAAGGGAAAACTTAATTCACAACAAGATAGAGAGGGTAAAACACCATATGATCCAACTATATTAACAAAGCCCGCGATACATCAAGATCGTGACATCTCAAGAACACGAGAGAGAGAGATTAAACACATAGCTACTGGTAAAAACCCTCAGCCCCGAGGGTGGACTACTCCCTCCTCATCATGGTGGCCGTCGGGATGATGAAGATGGCCACCGGTGATGATTTCCCCCTCCGGCAGGGTACCGGAACAGGGTCTAGATTGTTTTTTTGTGGCTACAGAGGCTTGGGGCGGCGGAACTTCTGATCTAGGGTTATTTCTGATGGTTTCTCTATTTATAGGATTTTTCAGCGTTGGAATCACGCGAAGATGGGCCTCGAGGTGACCACAACCCACCGGGGCAAGCCAGGCCCCTCTAGCGCGCCCTGGTGGGTTGTGCCCACATCGTGGCTCTTCTAGCCCTCCCACGAAGCTTCTAGTGCCTCTTTTGTTCCAAAAAAATTTGTCAAAAATTTTCGTTGCATTTGGAGAACTTTTATTTCTGCACAAAAAACAACACCACAGTAGTTTTGCTAAAAACAGCGTCAGTCCGGGTTAGTTCCATCCAAATCATACCAAAACCATATAAAATTATTGTAAATATGGCATGAATACTTCATAAATTATAGATACGTTGGAGACGTATCAACAGTTATTACCGTCGCACTGGCACATTTGATATATACCATGAACTGAATTCTTTCCGCGCCTAACCTCTCCATTGCAAGAAACACAACTTTACTTTCCATTTTATTTATGCTCTTTACTTTCAAGTGTTATTGCTCTCATTGCTACTAAATTATTCTATTTACTACTCTGGTTTATTTGCCTCTTGGAACAGTAACAGTGTTGCAGATCACAAGCAGTTACTTGACATGATAATTGTGACAACTTGTGTGTGATGAAAATATTATTTATAAATATTCTCCTCCGCTCTTCATTGGGACAATAATTAATTGGGATACTTCCGCGAAATGCTACACCACCCTGTGTGTCTTGCAGGCCATCAAGCAACTAGGTCTGGCACGACAGTGGCGGGGGGCACGGGCGGTGGTTCCAGTTCGTGAAAGATGAAACGTCTCTAAACTTGAATTATGTGAATTAAATTTTCGATGTCTACATGTGAGTCGACCTAGGTTTTACTATGGTTGGGTTGATCTAATCTTGATTTCCCTCATTCTTTGTGAAATGCTAATGTGAAGATATTTATTAAAACCGTCTAATCCCTTTGGACCCTAAATTTTGAAACTGAAATGCTTTGTTGTGGTTGTTGTCTAGTTCCTCCGTATGAGTTTATATTGGGTACAAATTTTTAGCTCTTCAATTTGATAGTAAAACATGTGTTATAAGTTAAAAATAAATCATTGTGAAATGAAATTTCTAAATGCGTATTTTGTGTGACATATTACACATGCTTTATTAGTTTTTTTGTGAAAAGTTCTGTTAGTTAAATTAATTAAACTAGTATTGTATGCATCCAACGTCATCCATTGTGATATGTCTTCGACGTATCTATAATTTTTTATTGTTTCATGCTATTACCATACCATTTTTACATATTTTTGGAATAATTTATATTATTTCTATTTGTACTAACCTATTAACCAAGTGCCAAACACTACAGGAATCAACTGATTTGCCGTCTGCCATGGCAGACGGCAAAGGACTGGAAAGCGGACGACAAAGGGCTTTGCCATCAGCGGCGGACGGCAAACATGCCCGGCAAAGTAAGCTACGGTAAACAACTCATTTGCCGTCTACTTTTCGCCAGCGGACGGAAAAGACCCCTTTGCCGTCGGTGGCAGACGACAAAGAACGTGGACGGCAAAGAATAGACATTAGCCACGTTAGGTGGCTAACGGGAGGCTTTGTCGTCTGCCAGCTGACGGCAAACACGCCCTCCCCTTTGTCGTTTCCTTCCTGACATCAGTAGACCCGTCACTCCTCCCCGCTCTTTGCCGCCTGCCACGGACGGCAAACCACCGCTCTTTGCCATCGGCCACAGATGGCAAAGTGACCAATTGGGTCAGCCCCAATGCTCCCAGGTAGCACAGGTTGCTGCCACGTGGCCACTTTGCCGTATGTGGCAGACGGCAAGGAGCCCTTTGTCGTCGGTGGCAGACGGCAAAGAGCTTGCATTGCCTCTTTTTTCTGTTTTTTCATATATCCAAGCATTTTCACAACAAATATATACAAACATATGAGATATATATTTTCATATATATTTTTTCACAACAAATATACATAAAAGTTATATTTTTATATATATATTTCACATGGCAATTTCACAGCAAACATATGAGATATCCAACACATACATAGCAAGTTTCACATACATATGAGATATCTAATACATAGCAAGTTCACAATACATAGTCCATCCATGCATATTACAAGTTCCACATTGTTCCAAAATGAAAACAGAAAGGGAAAACAAGCACTCCATCAATGCAAGCTTCTGAAGTGAATGAAATCTGCAAAATGGGAAATAAGAAGGTTAGAAGAAGACTAGAAGAAGAAGAAGAAAATGAAGAAGAAGAAGAACAATAAGAATAAGAAGTATATGACATTTATGAGCTAACTTAGGTAAAAAAGACATTTATGAGCTAACTTAGATAAAATGGATCATTTATGAGCTAACTTAGCTAAAATGGATCATTTTGGAGCTAACTTAGATAAAATGGATCATTTGAGTTAACTTAGGTAAAATGACATTTATGAGCTAACCTACGTAAAATGGATCATTTATCACTACAAGAACCAGGTTCTTTGCCGTCCAAAGGCGGACGGCAAACCTCTTTGCCATCTACCACCGACGGCAAAGATGTCTGGCAAAGAAGGTGACGGTAAACAGGTTCTTTGCCGCCTGCTTCGTCAAAGCGGGCGGCAAAGGCCCTTTGCCATCTGTGGCTGATGGCAAAGAATATGGGCGATAAATAACAGGCGTTAGCCACGTTACGTGGCTAACGGCGACGTTTGTCTTCTGCCAGCGGACATCAAACATGTGGTGACATTTGCCGTCTGCAATTATACGTCAACCACACGTCATGCCCCCCAAGTCTTTGTCGTCTGCCACAGACGGCAAACTCCCATAGCCTTTGCTGTCAGCCACAGACGGCGAAGTAACCAAATGGGTCAGCTCCCAGATTGCACAGGTTGCTGCCATGTGGCCTCTTTGCCGCCTGTGGCAAACGGCAAAGGCCCCTTTGCTGTCTGTGGCAGACGACAAAGTGCCTGTATTGTTTATGTTTTTTCTGTTTTTTATTATATCCCTGCATTTTCAAAAGATATATATATATATGATATATATAGTTCCAACCTCAAACATAGCCCATGTATCAAACATCTAGCAGTCCATCAATGCAACATAACACATAGGGTATTAAAAGATCCAATACATACATAGTTTCACGGAGTTCATCCATATATAAATACATAGTTTCACATTGTGCATCAATACAAATGAAAATAAGAACTAAACACTAGCAGTCCATCAATGTTGCTTCCATGAAGTGAATCAAACCTGCAAAAATGGGAGTAAGAAAGTTAGAATAAGAAGAAGACTAGAAGAAGAAGAAGAAGAAGACTAGAAGAAGAAGAAGACTAGAATAAGAAGAAGAAGAAGAAGAAGAAGAGGAAGAAGAAGAAGAAGACTAGAAGAAGAAGAAGAGAAGACTAGAAGAAGAAGACTTCTTCTTCTTCTTTTCTCATCTTTCTTCTTCTCTTCTATCCTTTTATCATTTTCCTCCTCATTCTCATTCTTCTTCTTTTTTTCTTTCTTTTTTTCTTCTCTTTCTTCTTCTATTCTTTATTTTTATCCTCTTCCTTGTTTTTCTTCTTCTTATTCCTTATTTGTGTCATTTTAGAGCTAACTTTGGTAATTATGACATTTTTAGCTAACTAAGCTTATTATGTCAATTTGGAGGAAAATAAGCTAAGTATAGGTCATTTTTGTGCTAACCTAGGTGATGATGCCATTTTTGAGCCAACTTACGTAAGTATAGCTCATTTTTTATCTAACTTAGGTAATTATGCCATTTTGGAGGAAAATAAGCTAAGTATATGACATCTATGAGAGAACCAAGGTTACTATGCCATTTTTGAAATGAATAAGCTACTTATGTCATAAATGAACTAAATAAGCTAATTATGTCATTTTGGAGGTAACTTACCCTCATCACAACAAATGCGATCAAGATCGCAACTAAGATAACAGTTGATCCAATGACATAATGATACCAAGCCTCATTATCAATGGCATATTTTCTAATCTTCTTAATCTTCAAGCGCATTGCATCCATCTTCATCTTGTGATCATCGACGACATCGACAACATACAACTCCAATTTCATCTTCTCTTCTTCAATTCTTTTCATTTTTCTTTCAATTACTCATTTTCTTTTTCAACTAAATTTAACTTCTCGACAAGAGGGTCCGTTGCAATTTCCGGTTCACATACCTCCTAGATAAAAATATTTCTATGTCAACTTGATGGCCATAATTGTCATAAATGTGAAATGCAACAAATAGTTATAAAAGAGAATATACCACATTTGAATCATAAACCGGGCAAGGGCCGACGGGGACGGATATCAAGACCATGGCACTATGTATAACAAACAATCATGCAAAGTAAGAAAATTATACAAGTAACTATATAAATCATACATTCATACAAGTAACTATATAAATCAAGTGCAACATAACAAAATTGAATACCTAATATTATTCTTGATCATCGGGTTCAATAAATGCTTCGGGATCAATAAATGCATCATCATCATCACTATCATGAATGAAGTGCTCATCGGGTTCAGCGGCATCAACATGTGGAAGGCCACCTTTACATAATCGGTCAAGCATTGGCAAATCATCTGCAGCAGTAACCTCTTCTTGTTCAGGCTCTTCTTGTTCCGGCTCAGGGGTGAAGTCGGCTTCACTGTCGCTGTCTACTTCAATGTTCTGGGGTGAAGTAGAGCGTTTCTTGAAGTGTTTTTTGGAAAGACGTGTTTCTTGGAAGAATTCACCTTCATATGCGTCTGGGTTAATGTGAGGTTCATAATCCTATTCATTCGGTGGAGGTGGTCTAACACGTGGCAGCACTTCATAAACGACATCCCAACAATTCAGATTTGGATCAGTTTGGCAGGCCCACGGTACATAGAAAATTTGGGTCGCCTGTTAAGCCGTAATATAAACATCTGGAACATCTAAATGGGTGCTTTGTTTGATTTCGACTAGCCCTATATGTTCATGAGTCCTTCTAGTCTCCTTCGGCGGGAACCAATAACATTTAAAGACTACGACGTTCGGTGAGTTTTCACCATAGAATAGAAGTTCTTAAATTGCTTTAACTCTCCAATAATACTCGATACCTCCATCGCCGATAGCAGAGACACAACAATTTGTAGACTTTTGGTCGTCCATAGATAGCTCTTTATCGTAGTTACGAAAGCGATTCCCGTTGATGTCATATTTGTCAAATGAACGGACCTTGTAGTCAAAACCGTTAGCGACTTGTCTCAATTCGGCGTCCATAGACTCTGAATTAGCCTACAAGTTTAGTACGAAATGATTGTTGCATTAGCCGCAAATTAGACGAAGAAAATGAGAATGGTCTAATGGAAATTACCATTTATTTGAACCAAGAGATGAAACCGGGAAATCCGCCTCCTTGCTTTGCCAGAAGCTCATACTCTTTGATGGATTCCTTTTTGATCTCCGCTCCATCCGAGAATTTGGCGACGTATCGACTGTATCAAATATCCGGGAATAAGAGATTTTCAAAGGAATTAGAAGTTGCGAAACAATTTACCGCGATAACTTACTCGATGTACGACCACACTTCTGTTAGGTTGTTGAAGATATACAACGAAATGGTCTGCCATTCTTCGACATCCAACAATATTGGTTTAGAAGCACCGGCTGGTGTGAGATTCCCTTTGAGTAGGCTAAGGTTGGATCCACCTTTTTTAGGGTCGTCAGCATTGTACCAAGGCTTAGAATTATGCAAATGATGATTTTTGGCTTTGTAGTGTGCTGTCATGAAGTTTGCCGCCTCCTCAGTAATGAATGCCTCGGCCATCGATGCTTCAATTCTATGTTTATTTTTACATTTTGCTCAGAGCGTCTTCTGCATCCTCTCAGTTGCGTAGCACCAATGATTTTGCATGCCTCCTCCCAATCTTGCCTCGGTGGGGAGATGCAAAATCAAGTGTTGCATTGGATTAAAGAAGCCCAGCAAAAAGATCTTCTCTAACTTGCAGATCAACTCCGGCGCCAACTCTTCCATTTCTTCTAGCATGGCAGGCGATAGTTCTTTCACACAAAGAACACGGAAGAAATAGCTCAGCTCGGCCAGTACTAGCCATTCATCCTCAGGGATAAAGCCGCGCAACATCACCGACATTACTCGCTCAATCCATGTGTGCCAATCATGACTCTTGAGACCAAATATTTTCAATTTTTCAAGACTCGCTCCCCTCTTTAGATTCTCTGCATACCCATTGGGGAACATCAACTGCATTTTCACCCACAAGATAATTTCCCTCATAGCTGGCCTTCCAAGATTGAACCATGCCTTTGGCTTCGTCCAGTTCTGCTTTCCTTTCGGTTCTTTCATGTTTTGTAACGGTCTATCACACAGCGCCTCTCGATCGACTCTAGCCTTAGTATTACCCTTTGACTTCCCCTCTATGCCGAAAAATGTACCAAAAAGTGCCTTGGCGATATTCTTTTCAGTGTGCATCACGTCGATGTTGTGTGGGCAAAGGAGGTCTTTGAAGTAAGGCAGATCCCACAAGCATGTCTTGTGAGTCCAGGCGTGTTTCGAATTATACCCCTTGAAATACCCTGGATGCTCTGGATCTGGCTCGAGAGTGATTAACTGATCCAGGGTCTCTTGGCCTGTCAAGGGGGGTGGTGCAAAGTTTTTGACAACTCTACCTTTCATGAAGTTCTTCTTGTCTTTCCTAAACTTATAGCGAGGATCCAGGAACTATCTATGCAAGTCGAAGGAAGAAAACTTGCGACCCACCTGCAGCCAACGAAACTCAAGAGCTGCCTTGCTAGTGGGGCACGGGAACCTTCCATGCACACACCAGCCAACGAATAGCGCATACACCGGCAAGGCAAGTCATGCGTCGAGTACATGTACCAGACACGCATTATGAAGTTCTGTTTGTTAAAGCCATCGTATGTCTTGAACCCATCATCCGAAGCTTCTTGCAATTCGTCCTTAAGCGGCTGCATGTACACATTCATATTCT